>NC_073307.1:132741883-133029383 GCF_027595985.1 Sorex araneus
GATACTGGTACCCCTTCAAAAGTAATTTTTTGAGGAACCAAGGAGATAACTCAAAGGACCGTGACTAGTATGAGTGAAGCCCTGGGTTTGATCTCCAGCACTCTGTCTCCCAAAGCTCTGCCAGATGTGATATTTATGGCCCCCTCAGCTGCACTGCATCTCTGGGCTCGCACATGGAACTGTCAGGTCCACAGCTGGGCAGGGTATCAGTAGGAGTATCAGTGCTTGAGCCGCCAAGCACTGCTTGGAAACCTCTCTCAAAATAGAACTAACTTTCAGCTCTAGAATCTGACTTCCTCTCCCCAAATTACAGAAATAATATAAAGCTCCATCCCCAGTAATTATAGAACAATTATGAGAGGTCTTCTTGGGTTGTTCACAGGAATGAAAGAGAGAACCTGGTCTTGATGCATTAAGGTCTGAGCTATAGGAACTCCTCACTTCTAGTAATGGAATATTCTCCCACATTGCAACATGAAGACTCTATAAAAAATTTTATTTTGAATTCCAAATTCTGTGATCTCTTTCTTTCCTGGTTGATAATACAATCTGTTTAACTTCTTTTGTAGCTACATATTTTTAAAAAATATGTTGTCTTGGGGCTGGAGTGATAGCACAGTTGGCAGGGCATTTGCCTTGCATGCGCTGACCTGGGTTCGATTCCCAGCATCCCATATGGTCCCCTGAGCACTGCCAGGAATAATTCCAGAGTGCGATGCCAGGAGTAACCCCTGTGCATGGCCAGGTGTGACCCAAAAAGCAAAAAAACAAAAAACAAAAAACCTAGTTTTAAGGCTGGAGCAATAGTACAGTGGGTAGGGCATTCACCTTGCTCTTGCCAACCCGGGTTTGATCCCTGACACACCATATGTTCTCCTGGGCTTGCCAGGACTAATCTCTGAAAACAGAGACAGGAGTAAGCCCTGAGCACTGCCAGGTATGGCTCAAAACCCAGAAACCAGTATCCAACAAACCATACTGATCATTTCTTCAGAAAAGAAGGGGAATCATCACACATCTTTTTTAAAATCACACTTGATGTTAAGAACAAATTGGAAAGGTCGGTGGGACATATTCTCATTTCAAAGATCACGATCACGGTCACGATAGCCCATTAAACACCGATTTCTCGGGCGGGCCCAGTAACATCTCATTTTGTCCTTTCCCTGAGATCTTAGAAGTCCATCTGGACTTGGCCCTCCCAAAGATGTTGCACTGGGGGCTCTTCAGGATCACGGGAATGAGATCCAGCTTGTTACTGGATTTTGCATATGAATACACCATGGGAAGCTTGCAAGGCTGTCCCATGGGGTCAGGAAACTCTCAGAAGACTGCCAGCTTCTCCCAAAGGGAGAAGCAGGCTAAAGATATCGCGCAGCCACAAGCGGCCATGCACTTCTGAGAGCTTGCTTTTAAGTCTCTGGATGTTGGCCGTTGATGGGTTTACACACACCTGGGTTCCTCTGCTGGTACCTTCATGCATGAGGCCTGTTCGAACGTGTAGAGAGGAGCCTCCAGCACGGCTGCAGCTAGGTTCCGGTGGTCTTCAGCCGCCAGGAGCTCTGCTTGGGGTGGGGAGGGAAGCTGGAGCCCATCCCCTCCGAGGGGCCCCGGGGAAGACAGCCAGGCGTGCAGGCAAGAGACTCCTCATTTCAAAGATGAGGGGAAAAAAATCTCATGGCAGTAAATAACACAACCAGGAGTGAAACTCAGCTCCTTGTCTGATGCTTAGTGGAGAGCTAAGATGTTCCAGGCAGTGTTTGCAGCTCTAGAAATAGAGGCTAGAACTCCTGGCTCATGTACACCAGGAATCACCCCTGGTGGTGCTCAGGGGACCATATGGGATGCTGGGAATTGAACCCGGGTCAGCCACGTGCAAGGCAAATGCCTTACCCGCTGTGCTATTACTCCAGCCCTAAGCAATACCTTGAAAGGGAGTTGAAAGGTATTTTAATATCATTTCTGATACAGTAAACTTTGACCGCGTTAACTGAGTATAGTTGTTAGATGACTTGGAACTAAGTGATCAGAAAGTTATCTGGAGAGTTGGGAATATCACCCTCTTCTAGATAAGACAGGGCCTATCACAGTGGAGAGAGTCAGGGGTTTTACACTTGCCAGGCTGGAGAGATTTCTAGTCGGGCCTTGGATCTCCACCACTGCACTATGTCTGCTTCCAGCTGTCAGGCTTGTCTGTGCTCCCTGTTATTCTCCCGACAGACAAAAGGGAAACAGCTTGTATTCCCTTCTGCCTAGAAGAGTAGCAAGTTGTGGGTGTAAGAAATGTCGACTTAATTAGTTTTTTCTTCCAGGTACTTAAGTGTTTTCTCCAAGGAACGTTCCCAAATTCACCACACTATTCGAGGAAGTTTGTATTTCCTTTTCTTTTCCCATGCAAGATTCACAGATGCAAAAATCACAGCAAAAGAGGATAAGAAATCTTTGTGGTTTATTGTTTGCATTTTGTAAGATAAAAAAGTTACATATTACACCACAGTGCAAGTTAGACTCTGCTTTATCTGATATCCCTTTTAAAATCTTCTGATGAGATATGGGTAGGGCGTTTGCCTTGCACTCGGCCGACCTGGGTTCGATTCCTCCGCCCCTCTCGGAGAGCCCGGCAAGCTACTGAGAGTATCTCGCCCCCAGGGCAGAGCCTGGCAAGCTACCCGTGGCGAACTCCATATGCCAAAAACAGTAACAGTAAGTCTCACAATTGAGACATTACTAGTGCCTGCTCCAGCAAATCAATGAGCAATGGGATGACAGTGATACAGTGATACAGTGATGAGATATGGACACTCTGGCCCCCAAATATTAGCGATCATGTAAATCAGAACTGTCTTCTATCAGGAGTTCTCAGAAATTTGTACAAGTAGGTCTATGAACCCTGTGCAACAGGATGAAACATATTGTGCGTGTGTGTGTGTGTGTGTGTGTGTGTTGTTTAAAGTTTATCACTTACTCAAAGATTCTCAAACTCCATAAATAAATGAAAACACTCTGAGAGGTGCTTTCTAGCCATCTATCTCTGCTTAGAATGCTATCAGTAAATTACAAAGTCATTTCACATACTTTTTGGATGCTTCTTCAAAGTTAACATTTGAAACAAAAATGCACAATCCTCATACATATATTTTAAAAATATGTGATCCCTAGTTTACATCATGACACTTATTTTATTTACACAATTTTGGGACATGGTTCTTGCCCCTGAAAAGTAATATGTAACTATAACCTGATTAAACTTTACTTAGAGCTTTGAAGTTTGTGAACAGAAGACTGAAACAGAATGCCTGCCAGGTACATCCTCTCCTGTACACACCCTGTCATTTCAGGGTGTGTCCCCAAAGAGTGGAAGTTACTGAACCTAATGTTCCTATTACGTTTCTCTGGAAATTATCACTGAGCTCTTAAGGACAGAATCCTGTCCTGCATAAATAAAAACAAAGGTTTCCTGATAGGTATTCCCCAGCTAGTTGGCAATATGAAAGATTTACTCAGTATATATGCAATTATTTCCCCAGTGGGTCATTCCCTTCTTTTCTTTCTTTCTTTCTTTCTTTCTTTCTTTCTTTCTTTCTTTCTTTCTTTCTTTCTTTCTTTCTTTCTTTCTTTCTTTCTTCTTTTTTTTTAATAATTCCTCTTCCCTTCCCTTTTTTATTATTGCAGTGATCATGTATGTACACAGCACGGGCTCTGTATAACCTCCACATTTCCTTTTGGTTCTTGCACATTGGTGATGGTGCTGATTTAGGGGTGCACACTTGGTTGCAGAGTGCCAGACAATGCATCCTTTGTTGTTCTAGGGGTCACAAATGATGGTGAGAGACAGTGCTGCTCTATACCACTCACCTATCCGTAGGGCTCCATCTTACCTTGCAGAAACTAGAGAATTTAGATAGCATTTCACTAGAGCATAAAATTTCCATGGGTAACACCACCCTAGATTATTACTGTCTTCTTATCAATTTATGAATAATTTTAGCTGATTTATTAATGCTTGGAAATTCTCCAAAATTTGTCCATAAAACATCTAGTTATTCCAAAGGATAAATTTGCTGATTTATTTTTACATAAGCTGCATATTTCTCTTATAAAAGTAGGTTTTCCTGAAATCTGAGTCTTCCGTAATCTAAATAGTTGCCTTTTCTATCACAGTCTTCCATTTGCAAATAGGTGAAGAAACTTTTCCTTCCTATAAGGTAGAGAAAAAAAATACACATATACATATGTATATATACACACTTGTACACACATTAACTTAATCATATACACACAGATATACATATAAAGTTCAGTTTAAGTTTCTATCTTAAAAATATTTATCAGAATAGGTGCATTAAAACTTGATAAGAGTTGCAAAATTTATAGCTGTATCTCTTTCAAGGCCTGGTATGAGTTATGAAATCTAATTTTGTTTTCATAGCTCTGTGATAAAATTTTATCAATGTGATAAAGGGGGTCTTTACTAAGACTGACCGGAAATCTGAACTATCCAGCTAGGCAATAAAAACACATTCCTTAGCTGCAAAGTGTCAGACAAGCAAGGTTTAACTGAAATTGATCGATCAGTCTTCCTTTTACAGTTGAGTGCATTCACTTTACTTCATAGGATAATAGTTTTTTTTAATGGTTTTTCCATTAATATCAGACTTCAGTGTTAGTAAGAAACGAGAAAGACATAAAAGGGAGAGAGACATGCCATCAAGAAAGAATGCTGTGATCTTTAATGGGAGAGCACTTGTGCTCAGATGAAGTGCTTGCATGGGTGAGGACTGGAACTTTTGTTATTGATTGTTAGAGGTTGCATTGTGTCCCCATTCCCATCTCCTCCATCACCTTCCCTGAGTGAATTCAGATGTTGAAGCTCAAACCTGAGCATCTAAGAAGGTGATCTTACTTGCTGTGAACACAATTAAGATGAAATCAAAAGAGCTGGGCAGATCTTTATACCAATATGACTGGTATCCTTAGATAAAAGGGACATAGATAGGAAAAAAAAGGGGACATAGGCATAAATAGGTGGATGTCATGTGAAGATAAAGGTACAGAGGGGGATGACACAATTTTATAAGAATAAGAAAGATTGCCAACAAATCACTAGAAGCTAGGGCAAAAACATGGAACACATCCACCAGAGGGATCCAAATCTGCTGGTGACTTAATCTTTCTCAAAAGGTGATGAGACAAAATATTTCCATTTTTTAAGCCACCCAGTGTGGGTACTTTGTTATGGCACCCCTAGCAAACCAATACTACAGAGATAAATACAGAACTAAGGAGAGAAGTAAGACATCTGATGGCTTGGTAAGTGGGTGAGGAGCACAGAGCATGACACCTTCCACTTTGGGTTTGGCTAAGGGTATCCAACTATAGTTCACATTGACTGGCTCAGCTGTCACCAGGAGATTCTTAGAAGCAAAGATTAAGTTGTAAAACCAATCATGGTAGGGGCCGGAGTGATAGCACAGCAGGTACAGCGTTTGCCTTGCACATCCCATATGGTCCCCCAAGCACCGCCAGGAGTAATTCCTGAGTGCAGAGCCAGGAGTAAACACTGAGCATCGCCGGGTGTGACCCAAAAAACAAACAAACAAACAAAAAAAGACAATCATGCAAACCAAGTTTCAGAATTATGAAATAATGAAAATGTTATAGCATAGGCCATAATGAAAATGCTATAGCATAGGCAACTCACAAAGAATTTCAGGCAATATGAAAATGCACAGACATTGAGGTTAAGGAGTCCTAAGTAAAAACCCCAACTCTGCAACTTCTTGGCTGGTGACTACAGGCAAGATATTTAGGACCAGAGTGATAGGAGGACGCTTACCTTTCATGTGGCTCACCCAGGTGTGCTCCCTAGAAACACATTTGGTCCCCTGAGCACTTCCAGGAGTGCTCCCTGAGAATAGAGCCAGAAGTAATCCCTGAACACTGCCAGGTGTGGCCCAAAATAAAACAACAACAACAAGAAGAAGAAAAGATATTTTACCTCTTGAAAGTTCAGTTTCCCCATCATTTAAGTGTAAAAGTAGAAACAGAAAAATATCTACTTGTTAGGATGGCCATGAGTATGAAATGAGATAGACAACAAAGGTATAAACATCCAACATGTCATTTGGCACATGTAGATATTCTACCAGTATCATTCTCCTTCCCCTCTTGTGTGTACAATTTTATTTGATGCTTCTATTAAGGGGTTTGCCCAACAGTACAGTAGAGGGAGCATTTTAGAGGTGGAAGAGTCAACGGTCCTCATTTTAGAGAAGAGGAAAGAAAGTCTCTCGTGGGTCTTAGCACTGAGTCAAGTGTTCTCATGAACTTGCATTGAATGTTCATTCAACTTAATAAATGTCTCTAGTAGAGATTATGTCTGTCTGGGAAAATGGAAGAACCAGAATAGATCCAAGAATATGTCAAATATTTCCAGAATATTTTTTTTCTCAATACAAAAAAACCTATTTTTTGGTGAAACCAAAATCCTGACTAGCTCTGTGCTGTTTAGATCAAGACAGAGGGAAAGTGAACTTCACAATGGCGTAACTGCCCTGTAGAAAGGGGAGGGGGAACAATGATCGTCTGCACTTCTTCTCTCCACCCTCCACACCTAGTGTCTCCTGCAGGCAATCATGGCAGTTTCAAGGGAGGTTGGGGGGCTGAGGTGCAGGGGTTCCTGTTTGGAGATATCCTCCTCTGGCTGACTCCCATTTACATGCTGTTTCTGGCAAGAGAGCTCAGTCTGGGTCACCACCATGCCACTGAGTAAATATGCTGAAAATTATTACTATTTCAGACAAATGTTTAACTGTTCTCAGATTATCTATGACACCACAGGCCAAAGTCACAGCCATCTAACCTGGGAGTGAGTTTACTTTACTTGGTGATTTATGGAATGAGAATTCTGGGCGCTCTGTGGGACTAATTTAATACGAAACATTCAGATGTCTGTCTTATAATGCCATTCATCTTTCCTTAGCCTGCCTGCACCAGGGGGCATGTGGTTCAGAGAGCAGGCTCTCCCTTCTCAGCCACAAATCATCACACTTGTGAAAGGGGTGACATGTCTTCCTTTCCCAGCCAGGTTGCCTGCAGCAGAGGCAGCAAGCAGTTAAAGGTCCAGCTGGGCACTGATAGAAGAGTGTTTCCCAGTCTCTCAGGCCATCGGAGTGTTTCGAAAGTCACAAATTGTCAATGAAGGGAACATAATCAACATAGCTTTGCTGTGCCTTGCTAGAAATAAAATGTAGTGAAACTATACTGTGTTATCCAAATATGAAAGATTTCTGTTATAAGAAGGTAATGGAGGGCTGGAGTGATAGCACAGCAGGTAGGGTGTTTGCCTTGCAAGCGACTGACCTAGGTTCAATTCCCAGCATTCCATATGGTCCCCTGAGCACTGCCAGGAGTAATTCCTGAATGCATGAGCCAGGAATAACCCCTGTGAATCGCCGGGTGTGACCCAAAAAGGAAAAAAAAAGAAGATAATGAAATATTCTTTGAGTTGATGAAATAATGTCTTAGCCTGGGCAATTGTTAAAAAAAATACTACAGACTTAAAAACAACAGAAATATCCCACAGTTGTGATGAGTGGAAGTCCCAAGATCAGGACCTCATCATGATCAGATTTGTGTGAGGAATATACTCTGGGCTGCAGTGTTGGCTTTTTATGTATTTTCATGAGGCAGAGTTAAGAAAGTGGAAGAAAGCTCTCTTGTGATTAATCCCATTCATAAGTGTTTTAGTCTTAGGTCCTCATCTGATCTCATTTTCCTTCCAAAGACCCCCACCTCCTAATATCATCACATTGAAACAAAATAGTTGCTACATAACAATGTTTATATGAAAGAATTCTATAAAATGTAAAACTCTAGATCAATGATCATACAGTGAAACTTTGAACATCTGCTTGAACTGCGCCAGTTCATTTACACAGTGGTTGTTTTCATTTTATGCAGATGGCCTTTCATATTCAAGGGTTCAACATTCACAGATTCAACCACTCGACTTCCTCAGATGTGGACCCTCTGGACACAGAAGACTGACTATCTGAAGATTTGGGAATCCAAGGATGAGATTAATCTCTTGCAGATGATGAGGATATTGCAGTTAAATTCTGGGAGAGGGGTGTCAAAAGTTATACACAGAACTTTTTTTGTTCTGCAGATTGACAAGTGCTTCTTTAAGAGCCAGTTGTATTAAAATGGAGGTACTCAGTACATGGTGAAAAGAAAAACTTGTTGAACCATCCCTTAATCTTACAGTCATGCAATAAATATTCATTAATGATTAATAAATGGGGTTGGAGCAAATAGTATAGAGGATAAGGTGTTTGCTTTGCACATAGTCAACCTGATTTCAATCCCTGAAATACCAATAGTCCCTCTGAACACCACCAGGAGTAATTCCTAAGTGAAGAACCAGGAATAACCCTTGAACACTGCCAGATGTTACCCAAAAGCAAGCAAACAAAAAAATAATCGCTATATAGAAAATAAAATTTAAATATGAGAAATATGCTGTACTTACTTTCAAGAAAAGTTCAGGCCAGTGGAGAAAGAATATGTCAGTTCTATTAGAAAGTGCAGATAAGGTAAACAAACAGGACAAGAAAGCAAAGGACATTCCTAAACAATTGGGTGTATGGAATGATCAGGAGAATTTCCCAAGAAAACTTAGGGAAGAGAATATGCAATGTGTATAAGAGCACATGATTTTGGAGAACTGAAGGAATATGTAGAAAGAGCGGGGTATAGAGCTACATGAGCAAAGGGGCAAGGGAATGCAGATTGCTAGACTAGGGGACACAACATTCTAAAGAGTATTGGGTACCACTGGGAAGAGGTACTTTATTTTGATGGCAAGAGGGAAACCCCAAGTGTTTTTAAGACAATAGTATGGTAAAAAAATTCACTTTAGAAGGATCATTCTAGTTACAACTTGGATAAAGAACTAAAAAGAAGTAAAGTTGGGAGTATATAATGTGCCACGACTAGTAGGGAACCATCAATATTATCAATGTGACCAATGGCAGACGTCTGAAGAAAACAGCTTCAAAGATCTTAAAAACTCCACAAAATGTACCTTCCCCCTTTTTCCATGTAAACAATTGAAAGTTGGGTGCAGGTAAAAATTAACTTACGCCTCCAGTTGTTTCCTGCTGGAGAGAGAGAGAGGCCCTGGAAAGCAGAGTGCTTTCTGGGTATTTACATGAACTGTGTGAGACAATTATGTGGTGCTGTTGCTCCATTGCTTCTGAGAAATTCTAAGAGGCCTCTTAAACACATAATTTCAACACAACATAAAGTTGTGGCACGTCACAACTTTTAAAATGAAAACTGGGCATTATCTGGTACCACTACTCCATGGGTGTCCTGGCTCATAACAAGAATTTACAATTAAGACACAGTCTTAATTGTCAGGACCAGGGAGCAGAACTCACATCTGAACACTGAAAGAGTTGTGAGCATATAAGAGTGTGAGGGAGATCATGATGAAAATGAACATTCAGAAAGGAATGCAACCTGTTGAAGTAATTGCCCTGTACAAGAAAAATCTGATGATAAAGGGGTTTGTATATTGAACTGATTGATAGAGATTGAGTTTTTCCAGAAGGTATATACAAGAATCTACTTCCTCTACTAAATCTGTTTGCATTTAAAAGTCTAACTTATGAGTTCAACTAATATCCATCCATATATCATAACCAAAGTCACAGAGTCCATCCCCAAGTTTGTGTTGTCATCACAGCAGAGATTACCAAGCATACGTAACCAAGGTTACCCTATCACAGCCAGTTGGAAGATGTACATAAGAACAAGCCTTTTCACTGCCTGTGGAAAAATAACAACCACTTCATTTACCCCATTGCTGATTCCATCTCTCAATGAATGGCAAAAAAAACCATAATAATGGCAGAGGCATGTGTCTGTATTAAAAAATCCTGTGGAGACCCAAGTGTCAGCATGTACGTGGCTTCCCGAGGAAAGATCAGCCCACATCATTGCTTACATAGGCAAGATATGCTCTGTATCATGCCATCCCTGACATTCTAATCTAAAGCACTGAGTCAAAAGCAGCTATTGGCTGGCCTCCAGCCATTCAATCTTCTACTGGAAGACACAAAGAAGGTAATTTAGATGGTAGGGTGGCCCCAAAGCCAAAGGAAATATAGAGAGTAGCCAGGAAATAGAAGCCATGAGGAGGCAGATGAACCTCTTAGTGTAGAGCAGAAGTACAAAATTCACAGCAAGAAGCACACAACAAGGTGGATGTCAAGAGTAAGAGTGTAAATAAATGGCTGGGTGGCCAATGAGTGGCCACCAGGCTACCTGGTAGACTATGGGACCCAGTGAGGTCACCCTGGAGCCTGGGGGCTCAGCTTCTTGCTAATCCTGCCAACTAACCACCATTTCAGGAAGCAATTTGTGTGAGTCTTTATAGCTCCCAACCTTAGCAAGTTTAATTTGTCACACCATGTCTAGTCCTACTTTACTATTAGTTCCCTTAATAGCTTCCCACTGCATATTTTTTTTAAAAATGGGAAAAGCCAGGCTTCCCCCAGAGGACCCACAAGCCCTCCCTCCCACCTCACCTGTCTGTAACTCCATTCAAAGCCTGGACACTGTGCCGGTGTCACACATTGATGGCATTCGCCTTCATCAGCACCCAGAACAGTGTATGCCTGAAGACAGACATATCCAGCTATAAATTAGTTCTTTGAAAAACTAATTTTTTTTCTGTATTTCCTATCTTCTAAGGAAAGACTCTATCTCCCAACCTATAAGGATTTCACTCACAGGTTAAGAGAACTCTCTTGGAAATGAGTTTTTCTAAGAGCACTTATTACTGAGTTGAAATCATTTCCTTTGGAATTTCACACTCTTAGATGAGCAGCCAGAGCTTCGGGGGGTGGGGGGGGGCAGGTTCTGGCCACCACATTTCCTAGAATTGGAGCATGCAAAGAATAGAGCAGTTTAATCTACCCGACCCCCTTCCCTCTGTTCAGTGAAGAAACGGTGACTTTGGTAAATAGTGTTTCTATCTCTGTTCCAAAATGCATCCCCTTTGACAAGGAATCTAAAGCCCCCCTCAGAAGAGCAGGGATGGTGAGATAGGATACGAAGGCCAAGAGAGATGGGGAAATTGGGTGGGAATGAAAAGAAAGATATTCAAATTTTATCCTTTGGGGATAAATAGGCCCCAGGTACTTTGGGACCTTCTCTCCTTTCCTCCATCTCTCTTTTTCTGTATGATCCTCTGGGTTATTTAAGGAGGGTATATTACAGAGATTTCCTTTAAAGCCCATCTGCCTTCAGTAGCACCTAGAGACCCATTGCTCAAAGATATCACTTGGTCTGAGTCAGCCAAAGTTTTTGGGCATCCAATCTCCTCCCAACATCAAGTTTTAACCTTTTCATACTGATGTGCTGGGCTTGCATGGGTCCAGCAGGTTGACTGAACCTTCTGTTCACGGCCACGCCCTAACCAGCAGAAGTCTACCGCAGACAATGAGCACATCTATTTGACTAGCCATAGAAATATAATTCCCTGTCTCTTTTTCTTCTCTCCCTTTACCCTCAACTGCCCAGTTGTACCATGGGCATAAGCACTTCCTCTTTCCTCAAATATTTCTATTTCCACATATGGGACAGGGTGATAGTCTAGTGAGAGTAGTTTTCCATTGCAGACTCACAGAATTAGAAATTACTAGAGCTGGCAGCAGGTCTCCACCAGACAGCTGTGGTTATGTGGCGGGTCCTTTCACTCTCATCAGCGCAGCCCTGAGTGGTCTTTGTTGATCTTGCTTTGCCATTGCTTATGACTAAGCAGCCCCCAGACACTAGCATTTATGCTGAATTCTAACTTGTGTGCAAACAAAATCATTCTTCTTTCTTGTCGCTTACCTTGCTTGTCCTAGGAGGGGCTGAGAATTGCTCTCAGAAGGGGGAAATGGGAACTCTTGGCTTAATGAAAACTACTAAGCATCACTGTTGTGTCAAAATTCCACCGAAGGACATTTGCACCTGATTTTTGTGATGATCTAGAGTTACGCAGATCTGTGTGTTTTGATTGTTCCCCTGCAAATGATTCAAAAAATGTTTTTTCTGCCTTGGTGAATCACAGTCTCAATGATACTCAGCACACCTGGGCTATTATTAAAGGTTAGCTCATAAATGCTGCCATAGCTATGGCAACGCTTTCTAAGTGATTAGCTGGCAGAAGAGAATAAATATATCTTTGTATTTCTGTTGTTTCTTTGTTTCCGTGATGCACACAAAAAATGTTTAGTTATTAAGATCAAGTAGGAAAAACTGGACGCTCAGGGTTTATTGCTTTACAATAATGACTTTTGCATTTTGAATCACTACTAAAGTATCCTATTTTATCAAGTTGACATAAGCACTCAAGTCAGATGCTTCTTATTTATAAATGTTGTCTGTTACTCTCAAAATGTGTGTCAAAATTTTCGGGCTAAGAATTATCATTCAATTTCTTCCTGACACTTAATCAGGCAACAAAAGGTAAAGGTGGGGAAAAAATACAGAGAATTCCATCTAAGGACAACTGGAAAGGCCTGTATACAGTTGATTACCATCTGGATCACCTTAAGGGTGTTTGTGAACTAGCAGGAAATAAATTTCTGGAGAAGGTTATAGACTTAGGGATGGTTGCTTTAGTATTTAATAATACATAGTTTCTAGTTGATAGAAAAATATTGAAATCTGACTTATACATACGAGGCTGATTCAAATTTGATAAACATATCCCCAAAGGAAATGACTAGGTTTATTAAAAGTCTGAGATGGCCGAACAAAAAAAATGCAATAGTCTTATCCAATAGTCTTTGATGAGGGTGGGGAACTGTTCCTCAGTCCACCTTTTAGCCACCCAATAGGAAGGCGAATAATAAGGAAAGAGCAGGGATATTCATGGTCTAAGTTAAAAGTGGCTATTAACTGTTGATATACCCTGGGCAAGCTGTCGTTGACAAAGTAAGTGTCACTGCCTCGCTGGCAAAATGTGATGTGTTGATGACTGTTATATTACATCTAAAATCCCATTTACTAGTAATAGAAAAGTTCAGTTAAGAGTTTTGCCTTCTGTCTCCTGGTGCTTGATACTGCCTTGTGTGATATTACCAATTTTCGCTTCAGGCGTATTCACATGCAACATTGAAGACTTCACAAGAATTTGCACATTTGATCCAGGGTGAAATTATGCCATTTTCATAGCAAATCAACTTTTCCTTGGCAGCAAAATGATAGGTATTTTGGCACCCAGAGAAACGCCTTTGTTTTCAAGGAATTTTGAGGAGACCGGGGGGAGGAACAGAAAGGAGAAAAAAGAAAAGTCCTGTGTTTATGGGGATTACGATCTACTCATTCTAAGAGGCCCAGCAGGTAAGAACAGTGTTGATCCACATTCTAGCTGCGAGCAAGTCTCTTAACCTCTGCTTCAACTCTCTCACTAAAGAAAAAAAAAAGAAAGAAAAGAAAAATGGGGGTTAACATGTGATTTTTTTTCCTCTCCATGTCACAAAGCTGTTCTGGAAAGCCTTCACTTCTCCAACATCTCACAACATGTAGAAAATGTCTGCAAAAGGGCACGTTGCTGTTGATGTACATGTGAAATTTCACCTCCATGTATTCTGTTTTTAGTGGTGTCAGAGGCAGCAGGAAGTTATTCCTGTAGCCTTACTGATTTGCAGACCAAGAGTAAATACTGGGCCTTTTGCAGCGATTACCAAGAGCCCCCTTCAGTGGGAATGATCTACTGCCTTCCTGCATTGCATTAAAGTGGAGGATTGTGGAGTGAGCCCAGCTGAGCCATTCTGTACACACCTAGCTAGCCAGGTTGCAATTTATATTCAGACAGAGTGTGAGGAGAGGCTTTCAGAGGAGAAGAGAGAAGAGCATTTCTCTGTAAATTTTCCATGTAGACAGCCAAACTCTGAGTTGTCACTACCAATGGGAAAAAAATGTTTTTTTTTTTCTCCTTCATTGCAGGAAGAAATTGACAGGTAAATTCTCTTCCTGTAGAACTGATACCTAAGATTGCTAAGGATCTCCCTCAAATTTTTAAAAAAATTTTCTTATATGTGTTTCTTTCAAATAATAGTGCATATAGCTTTTCTCTAAATTCTATATTGAGGATATAGTCTATGATTTTGGATTAATATGTGTGTTTTGCCAAGTCTTCTGGTTAGTATATGTTCAATTTTAGCATTTTTTTTCTTTGCCTCATAAAGAATATGCTGCTACTACTCACCAAACCAACAAGAAATTAGGGAAGAAAAGACCAATTCAAGTGGCATTTAATGTCATTTTATTTTTATTTTTTCAATCAATTAATATGGAATTTTAATATAGAGGTTTGGAAAATATCAATGAAACCAAAATACACACACACACATACACATCAATGCACACCACACACCAATTTGGATTAAATTTAGTGATAAAGTCAAAGATTCTATTTCATTACCAAATATTATATGTACTTATGCCTTGTACATTTTCAATTAAAATTAGTGTTTTTCTTTTCTTTAATTTTTCCTAGCAGAAAATTTACCTTTTAGCTCTATTTATTGACCTAACACCAACTTTGTTTGGTGTTGCTGTCTTTCCTATAATATATTTGAGACATTAAATGACACTCCATAAAGTAGAGGGTCACTTTGAAAAGAAACTACATAAAACTAAAAGGATGAATATCAGAGCATGTGTATGGATATTTACATATAGGCTATACCAGTGAGAGACAGCATGAAAATGATGCTTTTGATAGAAATTATTTACGTAGATGTACCAGAGACAGCAGCTTTGTGGATGGCAATGCCACAATTTCTGTGGCCTGCAGACCGTGCAGCCTTCTGATCCTGGAGAAATTCGCTCGAATTTCCACCAGTTGCTTTAACTCTGTGAAAAAAAATTACAAGTATATATATTTTTGTTCATATATAAATAGTATTTATAAATATTTACAAATTGTATATATTTGTATATAAATAAGACCTATGAATATATTTAAATATATTTTAAAGATAATTTAAAATCTGGTGGTAGCTGAGGTGGGGTAGGTTCAGAGGGAACATTCTAGTGGAGGGTGTTGGAACATCGTATGCATAAACCCCTATCATTAATAGTTTTGTAAGTCTAAATACAGTTAAAAAATTGATTAATTTTTAAAAAGAAAATATTTTAAAATATAGGATGACAAAAAACTCAAAGCTCTCTCAGAAATTCATGACTCTCATGCTGAACGCTCTCATTACACACTTGACCTACTTATCACATTAGATACGTGTTAACATTCTTTTAATTTCTACAGAATGTCAGCATCTATAGAGGGCTTTCTTCTAGGATTGCTATAGAGCCTGAATTGGAGGCTAACCTAGAACTGGGCTAACCACTGGACCCTCTGGAAAGATGGGAAACATAGAAGTGAAAGTAGTGTTCAAGTTGAACAAATTGTATGAAGTGCCATCTTCTATTCTTTAACTTTCCATTTTATCGGAGTTCTGTGGGAAAGAAACCATATGAGTGACACCCAATTTGTTTTTCCAGATAAGTTTCCTCCCATACTCACCCCTCCCCAGAAACTCAATGTGATTCTCTGATGACTAGCATTCATTGTTTGATGTTTTTATAGCACAAAATGCAATAGCCACAATCTGGGAGCAACCCAAGTGTCCAATAACAGAAGTCTGGGTAAAGAAATTATGGTGTATACACACACACACACACACACACACAATCACAAAGTATGTGATTTACTACCATGTAGATGAATTTACAGTTTCAAGCTGAGTGAAGTTAGCCAAAAGGAAAGGGACAGACATAGAAAAACTCCCTTATATGTGGAATACGAAGAGATATAGTAAGGAAATAACAAATGTCCCAAAGCAACAGAACCCAAGAACTCGTCTACAGAGCTTAGGAAGATAGGCATAGGATAGGGTGCGGGAAGGGAATTGGAACCACAATGAAGGAGAGAAGTGGACACCATGGTGGACGCTGTGATATTGGAAAATTGTACCCATAAAGCCTTACCAGTAATAGTATTTTTAAAAATAAATGTCCAAGGAGTAGAAAAAATTCTTTTGAGAGGAAAAATATGAACTGAATTAAAGATTATGAATTAAAAATTTTAATTCACAAAAATGATAAATGTAATAAAATTTTGAGGGAAAAACTAAAAATGGAATCATTAAGTACCCAATCTTTTTATTTCTTCTTTTATTTTAAAATCTTCTGAACACTTAAAATTTTACTATGTGATTACCTCTAACTAATCTATCTTAAAAACAATAAAATATTCACTTACAAAGTAAAATAAAATTTCTAAAGGACAACTAATTTAAACAAAATTTAAAAGGTGTCTGTCCAGATGGCAGGCTGGGGGTGAGGGAGTAGGAGAGGGAGCCTGGGGACTCTAGCTAAGAGAAGTTACCACTGGTGACAGGATCAGTGATGGGACACTGTATGTCTAAACCTCAACTATGAATAACGTGTACACCATGATACATTAATAAAATTAAATTCAGGGGCTATGAAAGCTCTGTATAAACAACTAACCTGCATCTTGTCTCTGTGGCACAAAAATACATTGAACCAACTGCTGTAAATTAAGCTTTTAAACCAGGAATTTTCATAAAAACAGTTAATCACAAGAAAAGGAAAAAGTATATCAGTAAATTAAAAAAAAAAAGCAACTAGGGGCCAGAGTGATTGCAGGTAGGGTGTTTGCCTTGCACATGGCCAACCAAGGTTCCATCCCTGGCATTTCATATGGTCCCCCAAGCAAAGCTAGAATAATTGCTCAGTGTAGAACCAGGAGTAAGCCCTAAGCATCAGCCAGATGTGACCCAAAAATCCCCCCACCAAAAAAGTTAACTAATTTAGACTTTGTTATCAATCAGATTTCTTATGATATCTACCACCATTGAAGAGAAATTAGATAGCAGGGAAAAACCACTGACCACAGCAAAGGTAAGATGGGAACTTTTAGGAAAAGAATCAACTTTCATATCATAGTGCTTACAAAACTGAAGACACAAAAACAAACTTCTGTCTACATAGCATCATTTAAGAGCCACAGGGTTTTGGGAGGAAAATGGTTGGGGGGGTAATACTCACATTTTCAATTTTCTCTCTTCCCAGCTTTTTATTGGTTAAAGAAATATGGGAAATAAAGAAACCTCATAGGGGAACACCAAATGCCCAAATGGCAATAAAAACGATGAGCAGGAAAACTGGTATTCAAGAAAGCTTGGCACTGGGGCAGGGGTGAGGGGGTAAGTTAGGGAAGGGAACACTAGGACAGTGGAGGAGGGAGAAAGTGCCTGCCACAGAGGCAGGCTAGGGGATGGGATGGAAACTGGTGACATTGGTGGAGAGGAGTTGTCACTGGTGAAGGGATTGATATTGGAACAGTATATGACTGAAACTCAGTCATAAATATGGTTATAACTTTGTAATTCACAGTGATACAATTGAAAAGAAAAGATTGGGCTTCTGAGAAGGTTGCTTATTTTCCTTTTGTGCTCTGAAGATCTATTGTCTCTGGTGCCTGAAGCGTACTTAGTTTTATTTATCATATAGGCCTAAGGAACAAAGTGAGGTCAGGATGGTGAGGTGTAGATAACAGGAAGCCATGACAAGAGTATGAAAAGTTAAGTATAAAACTAGTGAAGTTACTGGGAAAGTAGGTCATACTGTATCACTTGCTAGCTTTCTATTCAATTGTGCAAGTGGGTTCATATATTTATTGAAGACTTTTTCTGGGAAAGAACTCGAGGATTTCTCGTATAGACTATGAACATTGGCCATAAAGAAATCTTTAAGTTAATAGTACTAATGAAAAGAAGCATTGAGAGATAGTACAAAAGGTAAGACATTGCCTTACACATGTTTTACCCCTGATATCCCCTAATAGTGATCCCTGAGTACAGAGCCAGGAATAAGACCTTCAGAAAGTGGTCCAAAACCAAAAGCAAACATGTTTTGCATATGGATGGATTCAGTCTCAGTACCCCAAAGTGTCCCCTGATTCCCACCAAAGTGAAATGATCCCTGAGCAAAGAATCAGGTGTAAGCCCTGAGCACTGATGGATATGGCTTGAAAAACAAAGTTTTTACACATAGGATACACACATACATACATATATATATATATCTCCTATATATAAACAAAACTAATAAAAATTTCAAGGTTATTTGTAAGTATAGTAGTATTTTAGGGATCCCAGGTAATTTACTTCCTAATCTTTGAATTTCCTCTTAAGTGATAGCAATGATCTTTAGAGTTCCTTGAAAATTATATCTTTGTTAATACAAAACTACCTACAGAAAGAGGGTAGAAATTCATTCAGTTGCATAGAATAAAGGGCAAAGTTTGTCTAATAATATAGTTTTAGTATGCATAGCTATCATTTATGAAAGAAAAAGATCAAGTGACAGACAACAATCCTATATTTACTAATTACTGAAATAGAAACCTTACAAGATATATTATTGCATTAGTAAAACATTACATTTTAAGCAACTTGACAAGTTGGAGTTTAATTTTCACGTTCCTCAGGATTCCTAAGGGAACGCCTTTGAAAGAGGTCCTTCATAGTTGCAGCAGAGATGTCCCCTGGATAAGGCTCAAAACTAACAGAACTTTGTTGACAGTGAGGTTCTAGCACATTAATATATACGTTTAACTGTAAGATCAGGGGTAGAAGAAACCTATGGAAGAGGATAGTTATTTAAAAACATCATGATGGGATGTAAAATTCAGTACATAAACGTTTTAAGGAAAGATGAAACATTTTCATGTGAAAGGTACGGTGGTCAGGGTGGCTGACTTGCCTTCTGGACTGAATCCAGGTTCAATCTCTGGTACTTCATATGGTCTCACAAGCACTGCCAAGTGTCATCCCTGAGCACAAAACAATGTGGGCCCAAAAACAAACAGAAAAAGAACAAAGAGGAGCAAAGAAGGAAAAAGGTGGAACATTTAATTCTGCAAACAATTGAAAAGAAACTGTCACCCATACCTTTTTGTGTTATAAAGCCTTGCCCCTTAGATACACAGATGACCATGTCTCGTTCGATGTCATCCCACGACTGAATCAGGGCCCCATCTGGGGTGTACAGCGTTCTGGCTGGCTGGGACATTTTGAGACGAGAGGAGCAGTCATCTAGTAGCTGAAACACCAAGCGACATATTTGGAAGGTGGGATGTTACAACATAATGAAGTATTAAGGAACCGACTCCTTTAAGAGAAGTATTATCCCAATTTCAAAATTCATTTCTCATGTCATTAAAAAAGTATTAGAGACAAAAGAGCATAGAAACAATGACAATGCTGAATTTCAATGTTGCTCGTGGATTGTTCCTTATAGTTCTCTATTTTCGAGCCACTGTCATCCTGTTGCTCATTGATTGCTTGAGCAGGCACCAGTAACATTTCCATTTGTCCCTGTCACCTGCTTGGGTAGCCCAATAGCATCTGCTTGCTCCAGGAACATGAAGAGCACATTATTATTACTGTTTTTGGCATATCGAATACATCACAGGTAGCTTGCCAGGCTACCCTATTTTTGCATGGAGCAAGAAGTTTGTACAAAAACCCTGACTGGGCTTGATGAGTGTTTGGTTAGCTTTGACCTCTGTATGACCTTAGACATGAGGCAGCTTCCCTGTAAGAGACTTTTCAGTCATAAAATCAAAGTTTTATGTCAAGAACTTTCTGACTCTCTGATTCTAAAATTAGACTTTTATATTTTTAATTGGTAAATGTTAAAACTATATTGAGAAGCCTCCTTTGATTTTTTTCCTCAGTTTGCTTTGATATGTTCCTATTAGCACATAATTCAATGCAATATTTCAACAGTACTAAAAAGATTTGTCAACCTGCAGGTCACAAAACCTCTAGGAGGAAGACAGACATTTCAGATTCATTATAATGAGAATAAGACAAAAATAACAAAAGCAAACAGGAACAAGCCAAGCATTCTCTACATACCTATCTGAATGACTTTTACCTAGCATATATGCTAAACTATTCCCTACAAATGCTGGAGACAGTCCACATAAACAAATCAATAAAACTTCCATAGATCCACTCATGGGCTAGAACTCACAGCAATATAGCCTGACAGAAAGCAGAACTGACACATAATAATATTTTTTACCTGGAAAATAATCAATAAATAACAAATAAATAAATAAGTATGTAAATAAGTAAATTATTAAAAAGAAGCACGACAACAGACTAAGGAGAGACAGCAATTCAGAGAGAGCAGATACTCACTATTTTCAACCTGGGGTGAATGGATAGAATAAAATAATAATATAAATTATTTAAAAACATATTCCTTTCCGTCTAGTGGGATGGTCAAAAAGAGCAGTGGAAAAGTGGTCTGAGTTGTAACTCTATTCTTCTGTAAATAATAGTCAACAGCAATTTGACTGAGTAGAGTACAAACACATCAACTAGTTCTCTGAAGATTGAGGGGCAAGTTTTGACAAGTTGAAATTTAAGAGAATAAGAGAATTTGTATAATCCCAAAGTTGAATAAAATAAGACTTCCATAAAGACACACATAGAGAAATATATAGGAATAGAATATGACTGAAATGCAGGCAGAGATAATGATGATGGAGGTGATGCCAAAAACAGCAGCTAAAATTTATTGGCATATTCCTATATGCTGGGAACTTCGATAAAGGTTTCAAGGACAATTCAATTTCATTATATGGAAATTATGATTATCTTCCTTTTGTTGATGAGAAATGGAGAACAGAGATAATCCAAGGTCATACAGTAAGACAATAGGGTTCTCTTACTGAGCATAAGTTTCTCTTCTGGGGTTTCATTCAGGATGGGATAAACAGACAGCTGAATGAAAAAAGAAAATAAGTAAGAGACTAAATAGGAGAATTAAAATCTGCTCTAGCAGACAAAAAGCAGATTCAAAATTGTGAAAATCAGATCAGTGTTAGAGAGGACTAAATTATGAAAATCTCATAGCATACAGAAAAGGAACAAGAAAAAGTTTGTGAAAACACTCATCTGGAATGTTTAGACATCTGATACTCATCTATGTATTCGTGAAAAAAATCTGAATAAATTAAATTTAAATAATAATAAAAAATAAAACTTTTATGCTCCAAATAAAGACCTGTGTCTCTAGATCAAATAGCCCAAGCCAATATAAGCTCAGTCATTCAGAAATGAATAATACTGAAATATAACTAGGTATAAAATATGAATTTCAAACATGAGCAGAAATTCAATTATGCCTAGACTTATTTTATTGGGGAGCCTGGGGGTAGGAAGGAGCAAACCAAGAAGTGCTACAACAATGAATGCCAAAGAAAGTGGAGAGCAAAAAGATCTATACATTTTAAAGGTTTTTACATGGGAATTCAATGTTCAGCTAAGTTACTGTTGATGGTCACAGAATAAATAAGATATATTCATACATTTATAAGAATCCAAAACACCGCATACGTTTCAGATTATGAAGAAATAATGAAATTCTTAAAATTTACAAAAGTTATAAGATAAAATGGATCATTAAGCAGCAAGGCCACTAAACCGTGATTTAACTACTAGAAAAATGTTCATACAAATGAATGAAACATTTTAAAATAAGCCTTCTTAGAAGGAAAATTCCAAAATTTAAAATATCAACCAAAGCAAGGAAAAGAAAAACCAAAGTATTGTGATTTTCTAGTTATTCATGAAGAGAAGGATTATCTTTGTTGATAATATTTCCTTCAATAATGTAACTGATACAGTGACACATAAAATCAGAATAAGATAAGTCTTCTAAAGGAATAGGCAAAATCATTATATGAACTTAATTTCATTCTTGGAAGATTTATATGAGTCAAATAAGGAAATAATAACAAAAAGTACTTAATTAACTTGCATAATTAAGTTGCCAAGGACAAACTAAATTATGAGACATCAGTAGTTTTTAATTCACTGAAAATAGCTATTTAGAAGAGGGAAAAAATTAATCCCCAAAGCAAACCAACACCTAATTATGATTATTCTTAATTGTTAGGCACTTTTAAAATTTATAAAATTTTACAAACAGAAAAAATAAAGACATGTGTACAATGAATGCCACATCCTGGCTGCTAAATCTGAATACTGTAAAATCTGTCAAGTCTTATGGAACTAATTAGTCGTATAATATAATTATAGTCAAACCCCTGTAGAATTATTTTAGTGTATTGAATGTAATTTCAAATTTATCCATAAGAATTACAAAAATATTCAAATGAAAACGGCAAAAGTAAAACTTTTATCAAATATTAAAATATATGACAATTTTAAAATGCTGGGCATGTTAGTTAAACCAGAAACTAGCATACATAGAAGTTAGCTGATTACAGATCATTATTCCAACTCAATGGGGAGAACAAAAGAAAAAATAGGGATAAGGTAAAAATTTTAAGTCATCAAATAACATACATGGAATAATTTTGCTCAAATTTTGCACAGGAAAAAACTTGTTTGACAAAAAAGTCAAAGGAAAATATAAATCATAAAAATATTCTTATATTTTTAAAAGTAAAAATCAGGTGAGTATGTATGTAATATCAAAATGGTAAAAGGCCATGTGGTTATTAAAAGCAAAGAACTCACCAGGTACAGACAGAGCCCCTCCATACTGGGTGGGTCCCAGCAGCCTCCACACCGAACCTGCACAATATTAAGGGCCCATATCACAGCTCCTGAAGCTACAGATCTACTCAACAAATTACATGCTGCTTGCAGTTATTCTTCCTGTCATTCTGTGAGGACAGGCATAGAAGACAGAGAGTAATCTCCAGCTTAACCCTTCACCATCTTCCAGTGGATCTAACTACAAAGACTCACTCCAAGCACAGCAAGAGCACTAGCAAACCAATGAGGAAACATGTAGAAGCCACTTCACACAGTGACTTTCATGATACTATGATGAGTAACTTCAATGAGTGCAAATAAATGATAGCACAGGTAGTCAGCAAAGCATAAGAAATTATGGGACTAGAAATGAAAAAAATTACTCGTCAGAAAAGACAGAAGTGAAGAACATGGTGATATAAAAAAGTCAATATGATCTCCAAATAGCAAAATAACAGAAGCTGAGCAAACAATCAAGGAGCTCCAAGATGAGAAGGAGGAAATGGCAAGGAAAAGCAGAAGGTAGAAAATAGTCTGAAAATAAGTGAACAGCATACCAGAGAACTATGGGATGAACTCAAGAGTCACTGGAGTCCTTGAGGAACAGAATGGCAAATGTGATGGAGAAACAATGGGTAAAGAAATGATGGATAAGAAGTTCCCAGAATTCGGGGTTAAAGGCACTGGGATTCAAGAGACTTGAATGGTACCAGTGAAAACCGACCCAATTCAGAAAACTCCAAGACACACTGTATTCACATTGACAAAATCCAAAGATAGAATAGTGAGTGCAGCAAGATAAAAAAGGAACTTATATACCAAGTAAAGACCATAAGTTGCACAGCAGATCTATCAAATGAGAGTCCAAGAATATGAAGTATATTGTACAAAAACTCAATAAAATGAACAACTCATCAAGCATACTCTATTAAACTATATTATGATTCAGAGATATGAAGGGATTATACAAAGCTGCACAGACAGGCATAACTTATGGAATTCAAAGCCTTGAAACCAGTCTTGCAAGAAGTATAAAAAAAATCTCCTTTAAAAAAACAGAAGAAACTCCCCTCTATCATGTGATATTGAGTATGGCACCCACTAATGGTGCAAAGGTTAAAAATATATAACAATCATCACAAATTGACTTATTGAATTGTTTTTTGATAATTCTATTTGCACTCCTTTAATTTCATTGGACCAACTAATATAAAATAAATTTGTCATATGATTGCCAAAAACCAAACCATATGATTGCTATAAAACCAAGCTTCTGAAAGAGAGCAACACAGAGTCTCATGCCCCCGCGCCTGGCTGTTTTCACTGGGGTCCCTCTGAGGGGGCTGGTTGAGTTACCCTCCCCCTCCCCAGCAGAGCCCCAGCAGTTGAAAACTTCCAGAACCCAGCCACACCCATGCTCAAGGCCACTTTCCACACATTCCAAAGAGCCTCACACATGAAGAGGAACCCAGGTGTGTGGGACCGAGGGCTGAGATCTTCAAGGCTGCTCGGATCTGGACCGGGCCTCTTCCACCCAGATTTCCCATTTTCCAGTAGCTAGGCAGTCACACCCAGAAATTGGACCCCCCCGCCCCCCCGCCACTATAAAACCAAGCTCCTGGAAGGGCAACATCTGATAGCCTAGTTCTCCCTCTTAGAGAACCTGGCAAGCTACCAAGAGTTTACTGCCCTCACGGGGGAGAGCCTGGCAAGCTCCCCGTGGTGTATTCACATGCCAAATACAGTAACAAAGATGGGTCTCATTCCCCTGACCCTGAAGAGCCTCTAATGCAGCACCATTGGGAAGGACGAGTAAAGAGAGGCTGCTAAAATCTCAGGGCTAGGATGAATGGAGATGTTACTGGGCCCGCTTGAGCAAATCGATTATCAATGGAATGACAGTGATACAGTGATACAGTGATATGACTGCCAAGAGGGCAGGCTGGGAGTTGGGGGAGGGAATCTGGGGACATTAGTGAAAGGAAGGGGACATTGTTGCTAAGACTGGTGTTGGAAAGTTGTATGTCTGAAACAATTCTATTGTGAACATGTTTATAAATCATGGTGCCTCAATAAGCAGTCCTAAAAAAAAAAGAATTCATAAAGTATATTACCTTCTATGCATCAAAAAATGGGCACAAAGGAAAATTAGAAATTTGTCATAGTAAGTCTAATAAAATCGCTGATAGTAGTAGCCTTGTTATATTAAATAAAGAAAATCTTTCTTTTTCAATGTAAAAAGTATTTGCAATAAAATATTTCTGAAAAAAATTTATAGGTGACTAGTGAAAAACAAGATTCTTTTTATAGGTAGTTAAAGACATGTAAATTACAACATGGATGTATCACTTTTCTCCTGTCAAACATTCATATACATCTTCTAGATGACTGGGCTTAGAATTGCTGCTATCTTCACAGGTAGGTGGATGCAATATTTGGGGGTGCTCTACTTACTCCTAAACATACCTGACAAAAATCTGGCAATATCTACTAAAAGTTTCAAGATTATTTGCATAATTTAGCAATATTTCATAGAATTTGGGTGAAATCAGAAAATTAAATTAAGATCTCTCTATAAATATGTTCACTGGAACATGCTTTGTTATAGTAAAAAACATTTTAAATAATGTAAATAGCAAATTAAAAAATCATAAACTATGTGTCGATTTGCTAGATGATGATGATACTATATTATAATTAGAAAGCATTGACAATCAACCTAAGAAATCAGCATTTATAGCAATAGCAATTGACTCCTATGATAGACTTGTGAAATGTTACTAAATTTTCCATAATAAGCGTCACAGTTTAAGTTTCCTTGAATTGCCAAAACACATGCTATGACTGGATGGCTTAACAGAAATTTATTTCTCACAAATTTGGGAGATGAGGAAATCTAAGATGTAGTTGTCATTTGATTCAGTTTCGGGAGAAGCTTTTTCCTGGTTTGTAGATAGCTGTCTTCCTCCGTAACCTCACCTGGAAGAAAGACTCTCTCTTCCTCTCTTTGAGAGCACAAATCCCATTACATCAGGCCCCACCCTTACAGCCTCATTTAATCATTAATAGCCTCTTAAAAGGTCTATCTCCAAAATCAGCTAAGGGTTATTTGGGAGTCAAGGTTTCAACATCAGAGCCTGGGCAAGCATAGTTTCATGCATAGAGTTATTAATTTTTTTCTTCTCCAAGGCAGCCACAGATTATGATAGTTGACTCTCCATATGGGTTGAGAGCAGCAGTCCTAGAAATATACTAGGTAGGTCACTATCCACAAACACTAGGGCAGGGAGAAAGTCTTGAAGCTTCAAAAGATCTCAAGTAAAGGCAATCTATCTTCCCTTATCATTTAAATATCACTGTTATATAGAGGTTATGTTTATTCACGCATAATTAGAACTACAAACATTACTAAAAATAAACTAAAGAAAAATGATAATTACATATGCAGCTATTTAATCTGGTTTCCACAAATTCCTGGGAGGTATTTATTTTCATTTGGTTTTGCTTTTATTGAGGACCATACAAGAA
Organism: Sorex araneus; assembly: GCF_027595985.1. Taxonomy (NCBI): domain Eukaryota; kingdom Metazoa; phylum Chordata; class Mammalia; order Eulipotyphla; family Soricidae; genus Sorex; species Sorex araneus. The sequence goes on from NC_073307.1 coordinate 132,768,097, forward strand.
GTGCTCAGGAGCTACTACCATCTCAGTCCTAGGGGGTCACTCCCAGCAGTTTTTGGGGGATCCCCTGATGCCAGAAATTTAACCCAATGATTGTCCATGCAAATCATTCACTTCAGCCCATTGAATACCTCCCCAGCCCTTAACGACATTCTTAAATTTTAGTTTTTCAAATGTATCAAAGCTACTCCAAGCATCTTCTTTAAAATGGGCATAATAAATTGTCTGCCATTTTTTCCAATCATCAAAACTCAAAGTAAAGGAACAATCCATGATGCACAATTCTTCACACTAAATGTATCTTTTGAGTTCATTTCCATAAAGCAAATATTCTTAGGATGGGGAACCTGGGTATCACGGGGCTATTTATATTTTCTGCAGGCATGGAGTACAAATCAAAAAGACCTGCTTCTCATTCTTCTAGCTTCCCCTCATGTGTACCGAGCTGTGCCTGAAATAGAACACATTGATTTTGATAGTCTGTAGATTCTGAGAAATGTTGCTGGGATGGGAGAAGACAAATGCTTTAGGACCATGGAAGGAGGAGCCCTGAGCGATCATAAATCAGAGAAAGCTGTTGGTTCTGAAGAACAAGTCACTAACACAGGAGAGGGAGTCTCCTTGGTGCACTGATGACAGATGAACCCACACCATTTGGAGATGAGAGTTGCTCCAGCAGTGTTCAAAGGATAGGTGGGAAGAACACGGTTAAATCATCCAGAGTATCTACTGCTGAAAGAGAAGTGGAGGATGAAACTGCATTCGACAGAATTTGAGTACCATCTGGGGGTTTCATTATAGAAAGCAGAAGTAAAGCACTTCGAATTGTGCTCTGTTCCTCCTTCTTGGAGTAAAAGTATCAGTCACCAAAACTCTGAGTTTCTTTGGAATTGGTGTCATGAGCCAGATTCCCCTTCAGCGAAACCTAAACCTTACTCTTCCTGTGATCTATTTGTTACACATATATGTGATAGTACATTCTTCAAAAGTGTTCTGTACAGCCTAATAGTCGGAAAGGATCCATGTCTAACTGATCGCAAAGATTCTCAGGCAAGTTTCTCAAATCAAAAACAGAGAGCAAAGAAAACACAAATTGGAAGATTGGAAGGACAATTTTAACTAGACAAAGGATGAAATGATGGGCAGGAAACTTTCCAGACATTCCCTGAGTACTTCATAGACACAAATGCTACATTAACCTCTGAGTAACCACTGTCACCATATCCTTTGCTTCATTTTCAGACATCAGGAATTCAAGAAAGTTAGTCTAAGATAGTGATAAAAACTGAACTGTGTCCCCCTCATTGGAGAAAGGCCTCATTATCAATGCAATAGCATGTGGGAAAATATTTGACCTTTTAGGAGGGACTTAGAATTAAATGAGCTCTTAAGCTGGGCTCTTATCCACACTGGGCTGTGGCCCTTATGAGAAATGGGCCCTGGAGCTCTTTCTCTACATCCATGCAAATAAAGGGCTATGTAAAGACTCATTGGGGTAAAAGACAGAAAAAAAAAGCTTTATTAGAAACCAGGGCTGGAGCAATAGCACAGCGGTTGAGCGTTCGCCTTTCACGTGGCTGACCTGAGTTCGATTCCTCTGCCCCTCTCGGAGAGTCCGGCAAGCTATGGAGAGTATGGGGCCTTCACGGCAGAGCCTGGCAAGCTACCCGTGCGTATTGGATATGCCAAAAACAGTAACAATAAGTCTCTCAATGAGAGATGTTACTGGTGCCCGCTCAAACGGGATTAGAAACCAAACTTTTGGCACCTTTTGGCTACTCAACCCACAGAATTGTGAGAAAATATCTGTCTTTTGCTAAAGCATTCCAGTCAGAGGTATTTTATTTCTGTATTTTGTTATTGCATCCTCCTAATCTGATACAGGAGATCTGTCCAACCCTTTCATACATATTCTCTCCAGCTGAACACTTTCTTTTTATATAGTTTATATACCATCGACTTATATGTTTAATAAACTATCACCCAATCATTTGGGTATGTGGTACCCTTTATACTTGCCAATTTTTATTTGGTCTACAGTGTTGACTTTGACTCACTTCTCAAGTTCCATCAGAAGTCCTGATGGAGCCCTGTATAGAGTCTTTCTCTTTCACTGCAGGTGGGCAAAATGTTCGTCTGAACCACTGAAATTCTTGCCTGCATGACTAATGTGACTTCATCATCACATGCTGTTAGGACTTCTCTTGAAGCAATGTTAGATTATTTAGCAAATACAGTGTTTTCTTACAAAGGCACTCTAAATCCTTATAGAAATATGGAATATATAGAAATAGCACACAAGAAGAAAGTATAACTTTATCAGGTCACCAATAACAGAACTATCCAATAAATATTTCTAACAGTAACATTCTTTGTCTTTTGCTATTTTTGGAGTGTGCATGTATAATTATGAGTCTGAACACCACATGCTTCATACTTTTTCCCCTTATTGTCATTACTTTCATAAAGTTGATTTTAATTGAGTCATAATATGGAATATATGCGCTATGAACTATAATTCATTTAACACTCTCTTAATGAACACGTAAATTCTTCCTAATCTACCTGTGATAATTAGCCCTGTTGTAAATGTTCTTACTAAACAGACTTTGCAAACATTCCTGAAAATATCTTTCAAATATCTTTTGCAAACTAAAAATATCCTTGAAGTTCCAGAAGTGCATTTTCTTATTCATAAACATAGTCTTCCCAGAAGTTGCACTGTTATCAACATGCATGTTCATTTCCTCATATACATTTGAGAGCCCCCAATCCTAACCACTAGACAGACCACCAGAGTGTGCTCCATATACCTTAGAAAATCTTGTGTCTACTTTCAAATGCTTTGCCAATTTGAAATATTAATTTACTAATACAACAGACTATGTGTTATTTTGTTCCTTCTTTTGGTACTACTATTGATGTCAACATGTTCCTTATACTGTAATTTAAAAATTGAAAAGTTCTTGCCATGTAATATAAGTTAGGATAGCACTTTTACAGCTTCAAGCATGTTGACTTGGGCACAAAATTCATAAAAATTTATCATGAAATGCTACTATAAATGCCTCAAATGAACTTAGAGTAAACTTAATCAAAAAGTTATACCTCTAGCTAGACACATACAATTTTTGTAAAAGCTATTCTGAGTCTGTTTTTCTATCTTTATCCTCTATCTCTTTTCTACTCTTTACTTATTTATCATTTCATAAATCTATTCATTTCATAAATCTATCAGTTCTAATTTCAGTGGCTAAGTGCATTTTAAGAGAGTAGCTAAAATATTAACTCTTTTATTTTATTTTTGTGGGGGGGTTGAAAACTCAGAAGTTCTCACACTGACTCTTGGATCTGTGCTCAGGAATCACTCTTAGAGAAGCTCAGGGAATCATGTCTAGTAGCAGGGATCAAATAGGCGGCTGCTGCGTACAAGACAAAAGCCTTAAACCCTATACCATTTTCCCGGCCCTGAACTCTATGATTTTTTTAGGATACTAGTAATGAAGAACTACTTCAGCATTTCTAGGAAGTTCCCTTTTGGGGGGGGGGGGAATAAAGGATTTTATTCTCTTTAAAAAAGCACTTGACACACAAGAACAAAAATAATATGTAAATTTGCAATTGTACCCTCACGGTGATTCATGAATAAAAAAAGTTAATGTATGAAAGTGACATTAAAAAAAAGGCACATCCAAAAACAGATGACTGGTTAAAGAAACTCTGGTACATCTACACAATGGAATACTATGTAGCTGTCAGAAAACATGAAGTCATGAAATTTGCTTATAAGTGGATCAACATGGAAAGTATCATGTTGAGTGAAATGAGTCAGAAAGAAAGAGACATAGAAAGATTGCACTCATATGTGGAAAATAAAATAGCTGAGAAGTACAAGTTTGCAATGATGCAATTTCTGGCAGATATTTCTCTGGACTTAGTTACTAAAATTTAAAATACAGAAATCCAAAACCGTGTGGCTGCTAGTGCGCCCACTCGACCTCATATCTCTTCATTCTCAGCAATGGAAAATATCAAATGCTTCCTTCTCAGCAGGTCTGACTTTAGGGGGGAGAAACTCCAAACAATAATAGTGAGTTTTGTGTTGAAATATTGAATGTAATCAAAGTAAAGTGAAATTAAAGTGAAATTTATCAGTTACACAGGCGGGGTGGGAGGCTGGGGATGTGCGGGGGGCGGGGTGGAGCTATACTGTGATTCTTGGTGGTGGAATATGTACACTGGTGAAGGAATGGGTGTTTGAGCATTGTATAACTGAGACTTAAACCTGAAAACTCTGTAACTTTCCACATGGTGATTCAATAAAAGAAAAAAAATAAAATAAAGGCACTTTCTTTCCCATATACTTGTATAAAGTTCTTTTACTCATATTTCTGATTTTAAATATAAATCGGCTACAGCTTTTCTTTTTTTTCAAAATACTGTATATTGGTTGTCAATTTCTGACAACTCTTTCTATAAGTCTCTCTCACAGAGAGAAGGACTCCTTCACACCACCAAACTGGACTTCTCTCAGGGGCAGAGTTCCTCCAAGGTGCCCTTGTTACTTTGGGTGGTTCTACCTACAGTCACCTCCCTCCCCCACAACCCTGCCCTTTCTATGAACTTCTATAGCTCAGAATATTGCACTCTTTTTTTCTTTTGCATTTCCTTCCACCCCACAACTGTCATCTCATCTTTGTGTGACTTCCTCTTATCCCAACAAAAATTTATGAAAATGTTTCACAAAGTACAAAAGCCAAATGACATCATTACAACCAATGATTTAAAAATATAGCAGCCACATCTATTTATTATAAGTCAAAAGTTTCCATTTAAACACTAAGACAAAATATATCATTACATCCTTCTTGTCAATAATAAATTAAATGCCACTCATCTTTTACTCAGTATTTTAATTTTGCAAAGTAGAGGGCTTGCTTTAGTTCTAGGGCACTGTATTATAAAAATTTTTCTCTAATGTAGGCTATTGATTTCCCTACAGAGATCATCAGCTAGAAAATAATTTCTGATGGGAGTAAATTTTTTTTTCTGTGAACCAGGTTTAAATACAAGAGGAAAACTGATACACAAAACTGAGTTTGGGAAAGAGGGGGTGACAGGAAGGGGCTTTGAGCTCCTTGGGGGAGGGAGGAGGACACACTGGTGATGGGTGATGGTGCAGGTTTGGAATTATGTACACAGCAAAACATCACTAGCAATGTTGTAAATTATAAAACCTCAATAAATAAAAAGTTAAAAAATAAAATATAACAAGGTTATTCAGAGAGAGAGAGAGAGAGAGAGAGAGAGAGAGAGAAGAGTAGTCAAGCGAGATGTCTTGCATGTAACCAACCCCAGTTCAATCCCTGGAACTATGTGGTACCTGGAAAAATCCCAGGAGGCAGTCTCCTGAGCCTCCTGAGTATAACTTGAAGACCTGAGATATAAAATAAAATTAATTAGAATAGGCAAATTGTATTTAAGTCTATAGATTTTACTCTATTTAGGTACAGAGAGTTCGTCATTCTATGCTAGCCTAGCATCAAATTGTATTAACACATGTCAGACAGTGCTGGCCTTCACATTTTCACACATGGAAGCTCATTTCACCACCCTATCAACCATGTGAGGAAAGTATTGTTCCCCTTTTACAGATGAGAAAATGTGGTATAGAGAAGTAAAATGCAGTGTTTTTTACTGCATCCCAGCTAACACTCTAGAAAATGTCAGCGGTGGGATGGGAAACCAGGCCTACGAAACAATCTCCTTTCAATAAGACATACCTCTGAAAGAGTTCTGCCACAGGCATAAGTGCCATCTTCAGGTCTGCCTCCATTTAGATAAACCCAAACACGTTTGCTGTTGGGTTGCTTATAGAGCTTGTTCTGCTTGAACGTGACACTCTTAGCTGCAACTGGAAAATTTCTCTTGGACTGCATTTCTTGGACTTCAGAGAGGTGTGCCTGTTAAGAAAAATCCATATATTTCCATGCTCAGAAAATTATTGGCTCTGTGTACGTGTCTTTTGATAAAAGAGAATTATCTTAATAATTGCTAATTAAGTAAAAAAAATTTAGGAAGTGCACGACCCTTTCCTATGACTGTTTTTTCATAAATATTCCTTCAACAAATTATTAAAGGCAATGATGATTGTTAAATAACAATGAGGCACTTGGTTTGTCAAAGCACCTTATATAATTTGTAATTTAGAGACCTGAACGGAGACATGTTTCTGGAGTTTTGCATGGTGTTTCTCCTACTGAGCCATTTCTCTGTATCTAACAAATGAGATTTTGATTAGAATCACAACATCATTTCCTTTTCCTGAGAAATGCTTAAGGGAGTGTGCATGACTGTGCATGACTGTTGTTTAAGTCTTTACTTGCTGTCTTTTAAAAAGCAGTCACCCTTATACTTTGCCAGATTCCTGCCAGGCAGCTTTTCATCTGACTTCAAGCATGTCCTAGTTCAATGCTTTGCATTCATTCCCCGGTCAGTGATTTATCCTTCTTAGCTTGGCAAAAAGTCATATTTCAAGCAATGTCAATCTTTTTATTCTAGCAACCTTGACTTAGGCACATGCCTAAGATTTAGATGGAACACATTTCATGATTTTTAGAAACTTTATTAAATAAGAACATATCATCTTGATGGAAAACTTCACCAAGCAAAAAAGTTTCCTCATGTCTGTATCCCCAATCCTCTCTCAATAGCTGACCTTTTTCTTCTTGACTTTTTTTTTAAATGTCTGGCAATCCTGACAGATTAACCAATTGGACTGAAAACGCTTTTTGAATCCTCACTTCTGAATGTCTCTGCTGCAATTAGTATTTTGCTCCTTGCTCTTTTTACATATAGAGACATACCCTTAGGAGTGATGAGCGATGAAGCCATAAGGCTTGACTTGACTACACTTATTATAATTACCTTTGTACATATCCACTGGGCCTTTTTCTCTTCTTTGCTAAGGTCATAATTTCTGGTTTCCATTCAAACAAAACAGACTCTCCTAGGCGCTGGCTGTCTTTTAGATAGCTACTGTCCAAATGCCAACTCAGTACTTGGCGTATGCTTATGTGATCATAACTGACCAGATGCTGAGGATATATATTAATAACATAACTTAAAAAACCCAATACTGTCATTTTAAAAGCTAATTAAAGAGGCAGTCTGTAATGTGTGGATTTTTAAAGAGCATACCTCTGTGTGTCTTATACATTCCAGGAGTTTAATTTCCTCTGGAGTCTGCTCGGTCCAGCCTCCTTCCACCACCACTGGCTGCACAGGGCTTTTGTTGGGGACCATGGTGGCCGGCTGGCATGCTGCTACTCGCCGCCCTAGGGAAAGAAGTCTCTGGAAATGTTGTTTCTGATGATGGACTTTGAGGTTTCAAATAAATTGGTTTGGCTCTCTATGCATAAATCATCGCACTTGGGAGCATAGGCTAAAATACTAAATATATCATAAAAGCAAAGATGCCTAAGGTAATAATATTTAACAATGCCTCTTCATATGGGAGCTTGAGGCTTGAAATAACCAGAATATGCATACTCACTGTACAGATGGAAAAGAAAGATAACATGCTGACTTCCACACTGGCCCCAGCCTATCATCTGTGATATGGTTCAGTGGTAATTTAGTCAAATAGAATCCCTGACCTATATAGCCCATCATCTCTCCCAGTCATGGAACATATGTTTTGTTCTCTTCATTAATAATAAGTCTTTCCCCCACAATTAGCTTAGCAGCCTCGGGATTAAGTATTTCTAAAATAATATTAACCCAAGAGACAGGCGCCCTTTTTTCTATCTAATAATACCCCGTGAGCATGATTAGTTTCTGACACCTATGCTCTGCCCTCTAGGTTGTTAAGAAACAGTGGTAAGAAAAATATTTATTGGAATACTGTACTCTAAAGAATTACAAGCATAATAGAATAATTGTGGCTATTCAAATTTTCTCACACTACACCACTTAAAGTTGTTATTTAAAAAAACAGGTGTAAAAGTCATGAAATTGTTTTCTTTTCCCACATTGACAATATACTCGGTATAGAATCTCATACTGATCTTGGAATTTCTTAAGTAAATGTGTTGCTTCCTCTCTTGATATTCCTTCCAGAAATCTATCCTGAGCACCAGATAAGGGTCAAGAATTGTGCTCGGAGAACGTCCAGATTCCTCACCAGACTGTCTTCACCAGGGCCACTCAGAGGGGTGTGGGTTGAGTTTCCCTCCCTATCCAAGCAGCACCCTGGTAGCTGAAAACTGCCAGAACCCAACCGCAGCCATGCTCAAGACCATCGTCCACAGAACAATGAGCCTCACCCATGACAGAACCTGAAGAAAAACCCAGGTATGTGGGACCCGTGACTGAAATCTCCAAGCCTGCTTGGATCGGGACTGGGCTTCCTCCCCCCCCAGCTCCCTGTTTTTTCAGTAGCTTGGCAGCCACACCCACAAACTGCTGCTGGCGCCATGTAATCTCATCAATATCCAGAGACTCTGAAATAAAGCTTCAGAAAGGGGGGGGCAGAGCAGGGAAGGGAGAGGAGGAAGAATTGTGGTTGGTGATGCAAGTAGAAACATGTTCAAGATCAAGTCCTTGCCTCAAGTTTAGTAAGGAATACAGATGTCAGCTGATTACACCAATACTTGATTGCAACCCTGGACTTCCCAGGTCAGGTACCAATAGCATGTAAGAGAGGTTGCCAACCTACTCTAAGATGTTAGAGAAGGCTTATTTGGGAAAGCTATATCTAGGTGGGTAAAATAATAAAATCACAACATGAAGTTGAATCCGAATTCTATTGCTGAGGACTTGTGAAGATTTATATACTATATTGTAAAAATATTTTTGAAAATAATGTAGAACTTTCTGTGGCTTCTTAATGTGAAGGTTAACATACTATGATTATAAACTTTTCTAAAAAAGAATGTAGAACTTGTGGCTTAATCATTTTTTTTTGCTTTTGTACCTCAAGTTTCTGGAAATAAATCCAGCATAAAAATAAGTAGTAGCAATTACTTTTCAGGGGAATCAGAATTCTATCTACTCAATAAGCATTCACGTGAAATTTATGATGGGGTTTTAAACATAACAGAATCAACTGACTGAGTCAAAATGCCATTAAGTAACTTGTTATGAATAAATCCAGAGCAGTATTAAAAAATCATAACATAAAAGTTGTTGAATAAACTTTTTAGTCAATTCTATCCAAAAAAGTACAAACAGAATTAATGTATGACACATAAATTCTTATGGGTAATATTTCAATAATATTTTATTTAGAATGCATTTAGAACACTAAATTATCACTAAACTAAAGGGAGTTCAGCAATAGTTTATTATTTATAGTATTGAGAGTCAGCAATAAAACATAAGAAAGAGGAAAAAGTCATGCATTATTTGGCTCTATAAATTTTCTTCTAATGGTCTAGACAAAATGAATGCAAATTGAATTATAATTTTCATAAAAAGACACAATATTCATAACAAAGTATTTAGTTTGGGGGAAGGACTTTATAATAATTATTTATATCTAAGAGAATAATAGACCGATAGTGCAGCAGGTATGGCATTCACCTTGCACGAGGCCAACCCAGGTTCGATTCCTCAGCCCCTCTCGGAAAGCTGGGCAATCTATCGAGAGTATCTTGTCTGCATGGCAGAGCCTGGCAAGCTACCCGTGGCGTATTCAATATGCCAAAAACAGTAACAACAAGTCTCACAATCGAGACATTACTGGTGCCACTTGAGCAAATCGATGAGAGAATAACAAGTTGAAATGAAGTAAAATATATGAATACTGTATTTCCTATTTTCTAGTACTTTTTCATAGATTTTTTTTCACATGGATCATGGGATAAATTTAGAACATGTGAGAGTGATGCTGTGTTTTACAATTCAGATCTCACCTGGACGTCTTCTTATACTCTCCTTTCTAAGGGACCAACCCATGGCATACCTTCATCTGCTCCTAGGAGGATAAGTACACCTCCCTTTGGATTTCAGTTTACAGACCCACTTAATTCTCATGCATTGTTTGTGGTTTTTTTTTTTTTGGAGGGCAGGGGGCACACTCAGTGATGTTCAAGGCTTACTCATAGCTCTGCACTCAGGAATTATTCCTGGAGGTGCTTGTGGAACCATATGATATGCTGGGGATGGAGCCCTGCTTGGCCAGGTGCGATGCAAACTCTACCCAATGTACTATCTATCCAGCCCCCCCCTGCCAAATTATATAAATGCTCCAACATTATAGTTATAGATAACATGGTGCTACTTTGGCCTGGTCTGATATTCTTTAATTTTATTCATCAGTTTTTTAGAGCCTAAATAGGAAAACGAGCTGCATTTTCAGAAGTCTTACATTAATATTTATTGAGTACTTATATGCTAAGTCTGTAGAAAATATTCGACACTGCTACCTAATCATAAAAATTCACATTATGATTAATATTAGCAATAATAATGCCAACAAATTAAATGCAAAATTAACTTAGCCGAGTATTTTGTGCATAGTATATGCTACATAAACATTTGTTGCACTTACCAATAGCTATAATAATTAAAAATAATTACTCCAGTAATTGCATATACCCACCCTTACAGTCAAACAAGGACTTCAATGAACTTATCCTTATAAGTCCAACAACTAGAAAAGGTCTTCCTTAGAATTTTATAAGCAGATATTTTATGTGCATATTTTATACTCCTTTTATACTCTTTTTATAAGTATATATTAATTCATACTTATAGCAAAAAGAATTTCAGTTTGTCTACAGAACAAAGTTTTATCAAAGCACTAAATTTTAAGAAATGAGTTCAATGCACCTGTCTGATCAAATAAGAGTGTTTTCAACATAGATACTAGTAAGTATAGACAGTTGAACTTTAAATAATTTTTAAACACTTAACTAAATAAAAGTAGAAGGCATGTTATAAAATCTAAATTTAGGAAAACTCTATACAGGAAGTACTGTTTTAAGTAGTTGCTCTCTATTGATTTAACTTGATACAGTAACAGAACTTAGAAAAATCACTAGAGATAAATGGTTGAAACTCTATTCATTCTACAATTAAAATATTCTACAACAACTCTGTCACTGTCATCTCACTGCTCATCGACTTGTTCAAGCGGGCACCAGTAACATCTCTCATTGTGAGACTTATTGTTACTGTTTTTGGCATATCCAATACTCTCGGTAGCTTGCTGGGCTCTCCGAGAGGGGCGGAGGAATCGAACACGGGTCGGGACGCATGAACGGTGATACCGGTGATACCCTACCGCTGTGCTATCACTCATGGAAGAAAAAAGAAGGTTACAGAATTTATTATGTAACATGAGATAGATGATCACATATCACTTTAATGGGCAGTAATTAAAATATGTGAAGAGAAAACTAGTAGATGAGAATTTCCAGGTGTGATAAACTACATTATCTTTTACTTGAAATGTTAAGGAAGGAATTTAGGAAGAAATAACAAATTTTTTAAAGTGTAGAATAAAAAGGAGCAATCTAAGAATGCAGGAGAGAGAAGTGCTTGAGGCAGAAATAACTGAATCATGTCAAAGATTCAGAGTGAAGAACGTGTTAGTATGTCTAGGGGAAAAAGAAAGTCCAAGTCAGTAGAATGAAGTGGAATAAAAAAAAAAAGCTTACAAAGAACCAAATCATAAGGGCCACAGAAGTTTCAACCTTGGGCCAAGAGATCCTTCAGGGTTAAGGTGCTTGCTTTGCTTTTTGCCTTACCTTATTTAATTCCTTGGTGCCACAAACAAAAGAAGAGAGAGGGAATGGGAGAGAAAGAGAGGAAAAGAAACAGAAAAGAGAGAAAAAGGAAAAGAGAATGGGACAAAGGGAAAAGGAAGAAAGATGGAAACAGAGAAATTCTGCCACATGACATTATGATCTATGACTTGAGTAGCCATTTTTAAATACTGATATATATCAGCACCAATCTGGGAATAGCCCCTGAGCATTTCCAGGTGTGTGCTTCTAACCCCTTGCCCCCACCCCCTACCACCAAACACTAAAAAATAACAAATAGAAAACCAACATTGAAATATATATATATATATATATATGTATTTATATATCAAGTTTTAGTCTTAAAAAACTTTACATATGTATAAAGTCTTATTGACTTTTTCAATATAATTATTTAGTAATTAGTTACTTATCTGGTGTCGAAGGACAGAAAAATAATCTGTCTATAAATTGATTTTACAAGTGGAATTAAGCATAGTGATGTTTGTTTTAGTACATACTCACCTTTTAACTGTCTCCTTATATGTTTCATGGTCTCAAGATCAGCCAAAATTTTGTCCTTTTTTAGCCAGTTCTGTTTTTCTAATTTTTCTGCCTTCTGCAAAGCTAGAATTTGAAAAAAAAACCTATAATAGTTTATCTTGAATTCTTAATCAACAGTAATTTGTCATGTAAGTCAATAATTTATAAAGAACTTTCTGTTCCAAGAAATAGATTCAACTAGAAACAAGTAATTAAAGCACGTCTTTAAAGAACTGAGGGTGGAGGGAAAGAACAGAGCTGAGTTATTATATAGATTTACCATATGAAATAGCCATATTTCATTTTGTGCTTCCACAAACTATTTGGAGGTGATGAAAGTCTGGCTTGGAACCATTCATTTTTTAAGCATGCACCTACTGCCTAAAGGGTGCAATTCTTAAAAATGAAAATGTGCAGACAGGTCGTCTTCAGTGTGAATTAAACTCATTTGTTATTTTCTAATGTATACCATTATTTTCAGCCTTATAGACCAAGGATCTCTTTATCAACAAAACGGGACATTTTCCTGTGCATAATACTCCATTCTAGTAAGAAAAATTGCAGGTGAATAAGTAGTAACTATCCTGTGCACACGTAAGTTGATGGACTTCTTGTACTTTGCAAATACAAGTTGTTATTAGGTTGACATCATATGCATTTAATTCATTTTCTTTGGCTGACATATAATTCATTATTTTCTTTTATACAATTGTTTGAAAATAAAAAACAAATGCCTTACCATTTGGAGATATGAATGGTTCACCACAAGATACCCAGATGGCAATAGGATTTCTGAGAATAAGAGTGAGCAAAGACTTATCGATACCAACAAAACTATCAGATGTCGCAAACTTTGGAAATAATGTACTCTTCGCTTTCATTTTCAGGTTTTCTGGGAAATAAATGACATATTTACCATTGCTCAATAAATAATGAGTAAATTATCTTACTGAATTCATGTGTTTATTCAAAATATTTCATTTCTTAAAGACTTGATTTAAATGGTGCTACAAACCCAGATGCCAACACATAAATATAACCTGAAACTTCATGTCCATTCAAAGAATGTAAACTACTCTGAGCTTAAGTGCAGATTTTTATTTCTTTCCTACATTTAATCTAGTACTGAGAGAAGTTTGAAGTGGATTACAAAAACATGTAGTTTGATACATGTACAGATTATTGTTAAAATAAAGATATGTAAAAGTCATATTATTGAGGAGAGTATAGGAAGGGCCCAAGTCTAAAGTTTAGTAGTTGAAAGAAATAGGCTCAAGTGCTTCAGCAATCTCATCTTTACATGAATAATAATATTTATATTATTTATCTCATGGGCACATTCAAAGAAAAAAAAGAAAAAATTCATTAGAATACGCTCCTAACGAACATAGATAAAAAAGAAACTCTTAGTGAACTAACTCTAACAATATATTAACGGGATCATGCAACATGACCAAGTACGGTTCATTCAAGGAATGCAAAAATGGTTCAACATATGAAAATCAATGCATAAAATCCAGACCAAAAGGAACAAAATCCTTCCAAAAAAAAGAAAGACAAAAAATCACATTGTCATGTTCATCTCAGTAAATGTTTTTTTGTTGTTTTTTTTTGTTTTGTTTTGTTTTTTTTGTTTTTGGGTCACACCCGGCGATGCACAGGGGTTACTCCTGGCTCTTCACTCAGGAATTACCCCTGGCGGTGCTCATGGGATGCTGGGATTAGAACCCGGGTAGGCTGCGTGCAAGGCAAACGCCCTACCTGCTGTGCTATCGCTCCAGCCCCTCAGTAAATGTTTTTGATAAAAATATTCTCGCTAAAAATATTCTTACTAAAATGGAGATAATGGAATATAACTCAAAATAGTGAGGGCCTTATGTGACAAAACACTATTAACATACTCAATGGGGAAATGGAAAGCTTTTCCACTAAGACTTGACCAGAAACATACTATCACTACTGTTATATGTTATACTTACATAACAATGGAAATGCTATGCAATTGGAAGTGATAGAAAACAGGCAAGAGAAGGAAACAAAAGAGCTCAGACATAAAAGAGAAGAAAAATTTCTATTTCTGAGTAGAATATAATGTTTATAAGACCCTAAAGTTTCCACTAAAAATCTACTACAACTAATAAACCAATATAGTATATATAAAAATTTGCTGCATTTCTCTATATAAACAACAAATAAAAAATAAATAAAAAATCTCATTTAGAATTTCATTAAAAAGTATGAAATACCTAGGAATAACTTAAGAAAGGTGAAAGATTTCTAAATCAAAAGCTACAGATTATTGTTAAAATAAATAGAAAGTATGTAGGTATGGAAAGGTATTTCACACATGAATTGCAAAAATTTAACATTGTAAAAATGACCATTCCACACAAAGCATTATGTGATTCAATATGATTAAATTCAATGAAATCCCTATCAAAATATCAATTACTTTTTTTAAACAAATAGAAATATTATTTTCACCAGAAAGATCCACAATAGCTAAAGTAATACCAAGGCAGAAGAGAAATAAAGATGACATCATGCCCCGTAACTTCAAGCTTTATTACAAACATACAATAATTAAAACAATATAGTATTGAAATAAAAATACAACACAAATCAATAGAATTGAGAATTCTCATTAAATTGTAAATTGTAATACTATTAAATCAATAGAATAGAACTGAGTATTGTAGTTAACTATGATAAAGGAATCAAGAGTACAAAATGGAGAAAGCAGTCTTCAATAAATGGTGTCATATTTATGAAAACAATATTTATGTATGATCAAATGATCATATGATCAAAAGATCAAATATGATCAAATAAGTAAATATTTTCACATGAGTATTCACATTAATATAAATTTATTCATTTGGTCTTCTGAAAGGCTTCAATTAATGACTACTAATCTCCTTACATCACAAAGAAGAAAGTGAGGTACAGAGAGTCTAAATAACTTGCCCAAGATCATTCAGCTAGCAAGTAACGGAACTCAGATTTGAATCCTGCTATTCTTATTCCAAAATTCAAGTTCTTAACATCAAAATTAATACAGTCAACACAGAATCAATGGAAACTTGAGAAGACTTCTGGATCATTACTACCAAGACTCTTCCCTTAGTGAGGAGCAACTGGGGACACTTCCCTTGCCATCAATGTGCTCATGAGCTGATATAAATCACAATGATAGAAACAAAAAACTGTAAAACTAAGTGGTAAGAGAGAACTTCTTTTGGAGCTTCTGTGAGCATACAAAGGCAGCAAAGATGAGCAGCCACAAACATTAGTTGGAGGGGAAATGATATGAAAGGGTACTCTCTCTTCAAGCGGTAAGAAGACATTTACAATGACCGTGTCCCACTTTCTTAAGTGACCTCCAGTTGGTTCTGACTTTGAGTGCAAAAGTCTCTGATGTTTCATAAAGTAGTTAAGCTGAAAAATATGCTTTATAAATTCTAAGTAATTCATTCATTGTCTTTATATTCAAAATTTATTTTTAAAAATATTCCTCTTATTTTTCAAGCTAAAATAATATGTGGGGGGCAGAAGAGATAGCTAAGATGCTAGCTTTGTTTGTAACCAACCTTGGTTCAATCCCTGGCACCACAGGGTTCTCTAAATATCTCAGGTCTTTGCACTGAACTGCTAGTCCAGCTGGCTAAGATTTTCTAAGAGATCCCCCACTGCTACCATTCCTGATCACTACGTGGTGAATCCTCTGCCTCCCAACCCCTGCCCCCCCCAAAAAAAATTGCATGAATCTCATTTATATTCTCAGAATTATCAAGTAAGGTAACTTTCTATGATCTTAAATTCTTACTAAAAAAGGAAACTAAATGAAAGCATTACATGTAATTTTATTATGAGCAAGCATAAGTAGAATCAACTGAATGTTTATAATGTAACCAACCTTCCATACTGCTAGAGGCTCTCTCTTTTGTTCCAATAGTGGCTGCACGTATTTTTTGTTCCTCAGAATTGTTCTGAATGAATGATGCATCTAGAGCCCAAAGAACCAAGTCACGCAAAGAAAGGACCACGGTTCCATCTTTGGTATATATTCTGGAGGCTGTTCTAGCAAGACCAAGTTGTTTCGTACATTCTGTAAGAAGCTAGAGAACACAGACTATCAGGAATTGAGAGGGAACTGTGGCAGAACTGGGAATAAACATAAAGAACTTCTTATTTTAGAAATCCAAGTTAATCCTTTAATGAAAGAAAATTGAAAGTTGAATAACTGTCAACTTATTTGGAGACAATTTTTGATATTTGGTTATCCTACCTATTCTCACAACATGAGTTCAATCTGGTAGTGAAATCTCATCTCCAGAAATTAACACAGCTGCTGACATATTTTCATACAATTTATTACCAGAGGATTTCTTGAGAAATGCCCAAACTAGAAATTCACTTCAATTTTTCTTTTTTGTAAGATATAAAAGTATTGTAATATTTCATAATGATGATCTGCTTTAAAATAAATGAGTAGCTGGATATTTTTTAAAACTAGAACTGGCACTATTAACATTTCCATTATGTACACAGGAAAACAGGCTGAAAGATTAATATTTTGCCCTAGACTATAAAAATCAGCTGTGGGATCTCAGGGTGAATCCTGGATTTGCTCATTTTTGTGCTTTTCTTAGTCTATGGAAAATAATACAATATTTTAAAAAATCTATTTATAGTTAACCAAAGAGGTAAATAAATGAGCACAAATGCTTACAAGAACATCTCCAGAATCTATTCGTTTTGTACATTACACTGCTGTAAAGTATGTCGTTAAAACACTGACCAGATTGGATTGCTAAGGCAACCATCAAGTGATGGAAGGACTGAACTGGGCCTTTGAGGGTCTCTGCTCTTCTGGAGACTATGAGGAAATAGTCTATAACTTATTTATTTATTTTTTTAGGACTTAAAAATGTTTTTTTTTTTAAATTTTATTGAATCACCATGAGATAGTTACAAACTTTCATGTTTGGGTTACAGTCTCACAATGATCAAACACCCATCCCTCCACCAGTGCACATTCCCCACCACCAATTTCCCGGGTTTACCTCCCCTTTCCCACCCTCCCCCTGCCTCTAAGGCAGAAAATATTCCTCATACTCTCTCTCTACTTTTGGGCATTATAGCTTGCAACACAGACACTGAGAGGTCATCATGTTTGGTCCATTATCTACTTTTGGCATGCATTTCCCATCCCAACTGTTTCCTCCACCCATCATTTCCTAATGATCCCTTCTCTATTCCATCTGCCTTCTCCCCTCCACTCATGAAGCAGTCTTCCAGCTACGGGGCAACCCCTCTGGCCCTTGTATCTACCGTCCTTGGGTGTCAGCGTCATGTGATGCTACCCCACACTCCACAAATGAGTGCAGTCCCTCTATGTCTGTCCCTCTCTTTCTGAATTGTCTATAACTTAGACCACATATTCCTCCCAGCAAATTCTCCTGCTTCTTCAAAGTGGAAGTGAAATCCTGTCAACCAATGAGCACTCAGATAGCCCAGATTACCAATGAGATGACATCTCTTAGAATACTGAGACAGCCCACAACTTGAATCTGGAATGGAAAGGGAGACACAATGGCATATTTTACCACAAAGAGAAGGCTGGCTTTTTAGCCCTGTTTTCCCTCTGCTTTTATATATCTTTGCCCTGGAGCCAATCTAAAAACCATATTCTGCTTCCTCCTTTTTCTAAGTCCATATCAAAAGAAACACATTCAAGTTGACTACCCCAAGAAAACAAAGATTCAGATCTTGTCAGCACAAATCAGGGAGACCGGAGAGGAACATTAGCTCAGTCCACTGCTCTTTTCTTGTCAGAAGAATCACCGTTATCATTATCTCTGAGAATGCAAGAAGCATTTAAGTGACTGGCCACTTACCATGGGGAATGTTCTAGCCACAATTAACTTCCCGTTTCGATATCCATCTCCATTTCTGTAAGCCATTATTTTCACCGCCTTCTGGTGCGTAGCTGCCATGCCACTCTGCGTCACAGTTCGCGTGCAGGTCTTCATCCGTAAAGATAACAGTAGTTCCTCATAATAGCTTAGTGTTTTCTCAGCCTCATGAGAAGATAAATCAGCCTGATTTAAGAAAAATAAAATAGAACTATTTGAACATTTTTAATTGGATTATTGGAGCACAGTTGAGTGAGACATTTTGCACGGCTCCCTTCATGTACTGTAGGTATCAGAGGCTGTGGTGGATGGCTGTTGGGTCAGAATCCCTCATTCTCTCCCCGGCCCTGTCTGGAGTCACTTTGGGCCTCTAGGCTTTGCATTCCTCGCCTTCTCTTTTCTAGCGTCTCCTATTACAGGAGATGAGGAAGAAGAAAGCCAGGGTCAGAGATTCTGGGTTTGGACTCTAGCAGTGTAGATCATCTTTTACCTTTCTGACCTGAGGATGAGGCGACCAGGTGGGGACAGACATAGAACAGAAAGGGAGCTGGTCTTAAGCACGTGGTCATGAGAGCAGGGAGCTTCATGCTGTGCTTCCCCTTTCTATCCTTCCTCAGGCTGCTGCCCTGAGGAAGATGCTCTGAGATACCGTGGCAATGGGTGTGCTTCCAATCCGCTGAGCACCACCTCTCCCCCACGCCACGGTCACTGAAGGAAAGCCAAGTGCCTTCCGGTGACAGCAGGCCTGACTTCTTTCTCCTTCAGAGACATTGCTTCAGGGACATCTAGTACAGCCTGTTACTACCCGGAACAATCCCTGCCACCGTCTGAACTGCCAAGTATCAGGTTTAAGAGAGAGGTGAGTGGTCTGAGAATGGGGCAGGCAGAACCTGAAAAACGCACCCCATGGGACGGTTCCCCTACCCCTTTAGGATCACTCCTTTTTCTATACATCTGTGTAAGTTCTCTTTAGCGCCTCTCACTTGAAGCCTGAAGAAAAGGATTTTGCAATGGTGCTGTCTTTATTTTTGCCCAGTTTTTATTCAGGCTCTGCAATTTATAACACTATTAATGATCGAGTTTCAGGCCTACAATGTTCCAGCCCCACACTCACCTCAGTGTCGGTGACCCTCCACTAATCTCCAGGTCCCCAACTCCCTTGGCAAACTACTTTTTCTTAAAACTTTAATTAACACACTTTGGGTCACATATTTACAATAGGAAGGCAGCTGAGAGATTATTTGTTTCTCTATGAGTTATAAACAGTATTAGACATGGATGAACGATTCAGGCAGCCCACTTCAATAGCCGTTACCAACAGTATGTTAAATCTGCCTAAATGTTCAGAACTCCTCAAAGAGTTTACCCTTTGCAAGTAGCAAAAAAAAAATCCACTCCATCAAGTAAAGGTTAGCAGCTACTTTCTTTTCAAAAAGTTACCTTTTTTTTTCAAAAGCAACTGAGAGAGAAGGTTTTTGAAAGTAGAATCAGCAGTTGATGATTAAATCCATAGAGTGCCCGATTAACTTCAAAGAGCATATCAAACCATTAGTAGGCAAAGTCTTTTTTAAATTACAACAGGGAAAAGGAAATCAACGCAGGTGGAAGGAGAGGTGAGGGTGACTGAGAGGAAGATGGATAGGATGAGTGGAAATGAAGTTGAACGAAAGGCAGATAATGCACCAAAGTTTCCTAACTGTTGCCATATAAGCAGAGTTTTCCATAAGCACAGCTCAGATGACTACGCACCTTGGCCACACTGATAGCCTTAAAAGGCCCTCTTGAGAAGGTCTTCTGGGTCCTGAAACCGGAGGCACAGAGGAATGACACCCCTGGAGGTAACGGTTTTAGTCCCTTCTCTGCTCTTGCGAATTGTGCACAAGCCAAACAGAGCATTATTTTTTTCTTTCCAGCAGTAGTTGAAAGAAAGTAGTATCCCTAAAAAGAGGGACAAAGATGTTTTTATACAAACACACCTCAATTATGATAGCATTTTGGTGGAACAGTCTGCAATAAAAATAAAGCACTTTCAGAAGTCCTGAATGCCAAATTTAAAATCTTAACGTGAGTGCATTATTTTGTTGTCTACTAATTTTATAAAAACATATCTTCAAATTCCATTGACTTGAAAAAGCTTAGAGGCAATGACAGTTCAATACCATTGAGGTTTGCTTGCATCCACAGTTGAATTTTTAATAGGAATTGCCAGTTCTGGATTTGATACAAGAAATATCAAGATAAGCAAAGGGTGCATTGTGGTGTCCAGAAAGAGACAGAGCCATCCCATCCAAGATTATAGAAACTAAGTTTAAAAAGATTGAAGAATCAACATGAAGTCATCTTCACTGGCCAAATGGGACTGCTTTGTAATAACAAAAAGAATAAACCTGAAATTCTTTGAACATGTTTGAATACATAAACTCCTAGGAGTTCATAACGGTGCTGAAGATATTGTAAAAGTAATAACAGCAAAACCAACAAATATATGGAAACAAAATTACATCTCATACCATGGTAGAGAACTTGACAGTGAAAACCATACCTTATAGCCTATTCCACAAAGTAAACTGGCACCAATTCATAAGTGGAAATTAGCCGTTAGAGAGTGTGGCAGAGTGTTTACAAAGATGAGCACAGTATAAACCTCCAACTCTTATTTGGATTCCTTTTTGAAAAGTGACATTGCTACTTCTTCAATCAAGCAAAGAAGTTTCTCCTTTCAGGCACCGGCCCCTCCCACCACCGAGATGTGATCCCTGGGGCCGCGCACGTGTGCGGCCTCTCCGCAGCTGCACAAGCGTGAATCCAGACCCAGCAAAACCTCTTTCGGCATGGGCAACTCCTCGCAGAATGTCTCCAGCCTGAGAACTAAGCCTCGGCCCTGTGCCCGCCCAGGAGGGGAAAGGTATTTCTCTCTCTCGCCTCTTTCTCTCTGGGGATGAAGGGCGCGGTGTCTGCCATATTAAGACGACCACAGATGGGATTTACGACAAAAACTGCAGCAAAAGGACACGAGGGTGCTCTTGGGAAGGTGGGAGGCACCGGCCCCTCCCACCGCCAAGATGTGATCCCAGGGGCCGCACGCGTGTGCGGCCTCTCTTAAACCTCGGCCCCGTGCCCGCCCAGGAGGGGAAAGGTATTTCTCTCTCTCGCCTCTTTCTCTCCGGGGATGAAGGGCGCGGTGTCTGCCATATTAAGATGACCACAGATTGGGTTTTCAAGCCTGCAATGCTCCAATATCTGGAAGAAATCTCCCTGGACTTAGTGTTAAAGTACAGAAATTCAAAACCGCGTGACCGCTACTGTGGCCATGCGACCTTATTTGTTTTCACAGTAGGTCTGAATCTAGTGGGGTACTCCTAACAACAATAGTGAGGTCTGTGTTGAAATATTGACTGTAACCAAAGTAAACAGAATGTAAAATGAAACTTATCAGTTACAAGGTAGGGGGTGGGGGGGTGGGATGGAAGGTGTACTGTGTGGTTTTTTTTTGGTTTTTTTTTTTTGGTGGTGGTATATGGGCACTGGTGAAGGGATGGTTGTTTCAGCATTGTATAAGCCTGAAAGCATTGTAATCTTCCACACGGTGATTTAATAAAATAAAATTGTTATTTAAAAAAAAAAAAGAAGTTTCTCCTTTCCTGACTCTGGGCAAGACCATAAGACTTGCCTATACACTAATGTATGCAAGAAGCCAGAGAATGTTGGCACAATGAAGCTTTTACTTTTTTGGTTGTACTTAAAACCCTGAGACCATAATGGGAACAGTCTTAAGCCAGTCCACTTGAGATGCTTGGAAGGGAACCAAGGTCCTGCCAACCTTCAGACATGGGTGGGTGACTCTGTTCACCATTACACCCCAAACTGCTTACTCACAAAGAGGGGTGAAGAGGTAAGGAGGTGGAGAAAAAAGATCATTAATTAAAGCTACTGTTTCTAGTTGGTCTGTAAAATCATAATAGATAAGTGAAATGCATAAAAAATATTAAGTAGCTATCCTGTCATCCCTTATTTTTTCCTTTTTCAAAAAAATTGAATCACTGCGAGATAGAGTTACAGAGTTTTCATGTTTGAGTTTCAGTCATACAATGATTGAACACCCATCCCTACACCAGTGCACATTTTCCACCACCAATGTCCTTAGTATCCCTCCCCATCCCACCCTTCCCCCTGCCTCTATGGCAGACAATTTCCCCCATACTCTCTCTTTACTTTGGGGAATTATGGTTTGTAATACTGATACTGATACTGATACATTTGCTCCTTTATTTAGTTTCAGCACACTTCTCCCATCTGGAATTATCCCTCCAACCATCATTGACTTAGTGATCCCTTCTCTTCCAGCTGCCTTCTCCCCCAGCTCATGATATCCTGCCATCCCTGAAAGTCATATATTTTTTGGTTGTCAAATACCTAGTTTCAGAAGCAAAATTTTCCCTTACATTAAACTTTCAGCTAATAAATGTGAAGATGATATGGCAGAATTAGAAAAAAACTGACTTCTGGTAAACTCTTAATGAAATTATTAACTTAAAGTTCACCAAAAAAAATGCTGGATAAAAAGTCACTGGGGAAAAAAAAATTAATGTAGGAGTTGGTTATAGTCACTTGGGTCCCTGTTTAAGAACAAAGCACTGGAGAGCTAAAGATTATAGTACAGCTGGTAAGACCCTTGTCTTGCTGGCGACCAACCCTGGTTCCAATCCCAGTGACATACAACATCTCAGGAGCCTTCTTGATCACTAGTGATGTGCTACCCCACTCCATCAAATGACAATATACAGAGAACTGGATCAATGAATTACTGTTGATTTGTTAGATGTAATAAAGGCAGAATTATTGTGTAAGAAAAATATTAGCAGTATATGTACAAGTTTGGAGTGAAAATGACACTATGCCTGGAAATGGTCAATGTTGCTAATCCTTGGTTACAGTTGAATTTGAATGAGTATATGAGAATCCATAGGAGTATTCTCTTTACTAATGTATTGACATGAACATTTTCATAAATGTCCCATATTTTCCATAAAATTGTAGGCAGTGATGTAGAAAATCTTGAATTTGCTTTGTTACTCAAAAAACAAAAAGTTATTAAACAGCCAAATTTAATATTATTATTCACAAATTGCACTTAAAATATTTTACCTAAAGTATTTTTAAGTGCAATCATGATACTATACATTAGATTCCCAGAATCTTTTTTTCAAGTGTTCTACATCCTTTAAATTTTGGTGTTTTTTTTGGAGGGGGTGCTGGAGCGATAGCACAGTGGTGGGGCATTCGCCTTGCACACAGCTGACCCAAGTTCGATTCCTGCGCCCCTCTTGGAGAGCCCGGCAAGCTACCGAGAGTATCTCATCCACTCGGCAGAGCCTGGCAAGCTACCCGTGGTGTATTCAATATGCCAAAAACAGTAACAACAAGTCTCAAAATGGAGACGTTACTGGTGCCTGCTTGAGCAAATCGATGAGCAACGGGATGACATTGACACAGTGATTCTCAAATTACAGCTAAGATAGCAAAAGCTCAAAGGGAAATTTTCATATACTCTCAACCCAAATGGTATATTGGCAGGGCTATAAAAATGAATGTGACTTCTGATTCCAAGGCCTTGGATTTTTCACATTTGTCACATCATTTAAACTCTGCCCTTTAAGTATGTAAAACTATCTGAATTCAAAGCCAATATTCAGATAGTACTTTTGGAAATATAATTCTTAAATTCTAATGTGGATTTGTCTATATATGCACATATGATTTCCATTTTTCCTACAAATTACTGGAAGACAGAAAATTAAACTATCCACTCTCAGGTAGATTCAAATGAATATTATACATAGAATAATTTGCATAGAAAAGCTGTACTTTATGATGAATTGTGTGCCAATTATTTTCCTTATTGCACAGGAGACATTATTGAAAGCATTCAAAAAAAGTATTCTTCATTCATTAAGAAATCAATACCCATGACTTGGTACAGTCATTTTGCTGGTTTCTGAATTGTTTTGTTTTTGCAATGATGCGTGTACACAATGTAAACTGGAGTTTTGGTTAATTCATTCACAGTTAATGCATCTCTGAAACTGCTGATGAAAATAAAAATGCAGTATATTTTGGTAGCTTCCAGGATTAGGATATGCCTGCAGGATGCAAACAGATTTTAAAAGTCCAGTAAGTCAGCTGCTAGCTCTATTTACACAAAATATCAATTTATTTGATTTTTTTCCCCTATGAAATCTCTCATTGAAATGACTAACTTGTTTTGTTGATTTGGCCTCATATATAGTCTATGACAATGGCACTGGTCTGAGAACAATCATTATTATTAAATGCATATGGCCAATTTGATTATAAAATTACTTTAATCATTAATATTCTGTTATCATTTATATATTTATTAATCATAAAATTTATCATTTAAATGAGCTTTTGTATGTTAAAAATCACTAACAACATATTTGGCATCTAATATGGATATGAATATGTAATTTTGATGCACAAAATATTTACTTGATATTAGTTTTGCTTTCCTAAAATACACAAGCCTAGGTTAAAATACAGAGTTTCTTCTGTTATTCTTTTTGCTGTTTTGCTGTATCTGGATCAAACCTGATGCCTCACACACACCAAACATATGTCCTCCTAGTGAGCTGCATCCCTGGCCCTAAAGAAGGAGTTGTTACCCTGTGTGTATATTGGATTTCTGGAAAGTCTAAGAATGCAGTAATTTTATAGAGTATTTGGGTCATATATGTACCTGGAGGGGGTGAACATTGGTAATTATGAGACTGTCAAGGAGGTCAGTAACTCCATGTAGGCTAAGAATTAACCACTGACCCAAAGTATTTGTACAAGGTAAAGTTTCCCCAGCTCAGAGATGTATTTTTCAAAAATCTGCCAATCCCAGGAATGATACATTATTATGCCCGTCAGATTAATTACATTAATTTATAACAGATAAGGTATCATCTGACTATTGCAATGACAAATTATAATATGTTAGAACAAATAATTATTAAAACCTTGGAAGCTGTGTCTTAATTAGCATAAATCAAAGAACATCTTGATTATATGGTTCAAAGAATGACACCATAACCTATACTCAACTTCCACTATTAATGTTGAATGTTTTAAAAAGACTAGACAGTCTAAATTTTTCACTGAAGTTGCTAAAATGCAAGAAACTTTTATTTATTTATTGTTCACTACAGGGACCACTACTGATAGGGCTGTGGGGAGGGGTGTATATGGTGCCAACATTATACATTCAACATATTACTTTTCCATGTGACTCATAAAACATCTGATAACTAGTTCTCCCTCTTGGAGAACCTGGCAAGCCACCGAGTTTACTGCCCCCACAGGAGAGCCTGGCAAGCTCCCCATGGCATATTCATATGCCAAATACACTAACAATTATGGGTCTCATTCACCTGACCCTGAAGAGCCTCTAATGTAGCACTGTCGGGAAAGACAAGTAAAGAGAGGCTGCTAAAATCTCAGGGCTGGGATGAATGGAGATGTTACTGGGCCTGCTCTAGCAAATCATTGATCAACAGGATGACAGTATATACATACCTCTCGGAGAGCCCGGCAAGCTACCAGGAGTATCCCACCCTCATAGCAGAGCCTGGCAAGATACCCATGGCGTATTCGATATGCCAAAAACAGTAATGATAGGCCTCATTCCCCCGACCCTGAAAGAGCCTCCAATCATTGGGAAAGATGAGTAAGGAGAGGCTGCTAAAATCTCAGGGCTGAGAGGAATAGAGACGTTACTGGTGCCCACTTGAGTAAATTGACGAACAACGGGATGACAGTGATACAGTGATGTGACTCATATTCCTTACCCCAAACTGCAAGCCAGTTCCACAGGGCCCAGAAAGAGAATGCCAAAAAGGCACAAGATGAACACTAAATGCAATGAACAAATAATAAGACTGGTATGGACCAAGAAATCAAGAGTGAAGGTGCAGTAAGACTACCGTGATTGCTGCTAAAAAGTACACGTGCCTGACGCAGTCACTAAAAGTGGCAATGGCACTGAAGTTCAGCTACCAACTTTAGAAGACCACCTGACTTTCAGATTTAAGGACTTACTTTGCTAAAAAGGGTCATTTTATTATCTCTTGGGACTTATGGAAGCACTTTCTATAGAAAGGAAAATGACAGAAGAACATGTGACCTTTGGACTGGAGACATAATACAAGGAGACATAACACACTTTGCCCATGGTTGACCCTAGTTTGATCACTGGCATCACATATGGTCCCTGAGCTCAGCTGGTTGTGGCCCCAATCTTCCCCCCAACCCCAAAAACATTTAAAAAATGACCGTCATGGATTTTTTGGAAGGAAGTAAACTACACGTATGATTTTATGATGAGTCCAGAGGAAAGCACATGTGGCTACACTCCTCCCATTGATATTCTTCACTTAACTAAGTTGTATTAGGCCTGCACAAGTGAAGCAAAAGTCTGCCAAAGAGCTTCTAAAATATTCTAATAAAAGGGTCACGGATATTCTGGTAGTTAAAATGTTAACTTTTTCTTCCAAAGACCCTCCAGATGCTCTCTGAGATGCTCAGGGTGGGGGAGGAGCGCTGGTTGTTCCACTGTCTATCAGGGCTTTAATGCCACTATCATTTTAACTCAGCTCAGAGACCGCCATTTATCATAACTCCCCACCAGTTCTACAATCCCACTTGCCCTGTTCTTTCACTAAAAACATGAGTTAAAAAACCACCAGGAAATTTCTAGTCTGCACAAAAAAAAAACGGTATGATGAACTCCACCTCCTCTTCACCCAGCTTCAGCTATTACTCTCAATTATTAATATTGTCTTATCTTTAACCTCACCTATGTTCCTCCTTCAACTGCATTGCTTTGAAGTAAAGCTCAGGTGTCATTAACATTCCACTCCTAAATACTTATTTCTAAAAATAAAAATAAAAACAATATCTTACCATATAAAATATTCAATAATCTTTCAATATTATACTCTCTTGCAATTTTTAAAACAGAATTAAAAGTCTATGTTTTTTTTTTTACATTTCTTTTAAATTTGTTTCTTCAGTATATCTTTTCTTTCTTTCCCTTTCTTAGGATTCTTTGTTGTAGACTTTTCTCCAGGAGTTTTAGAATTGAAAAACCTCTTTATGATAATGAGTTTTAAAAAATACTCATTATCTGTAGTATTTTCATTTAATTATTGGGTAAAGTGAAGGACTTGATTAAGTTATACTTAGACCTTTTAGAGCAAGAGCATTTTATAAATGATAGACTTGTGTCAATGGATATATGTTTTCTGTTGTGTCACCTTTTGTAATGATTATCAGTGCCTAAATACAGTAATTTTATCATATTTACAGTAATGGTATTCTGATTTTTTACATCACTTATTTCTGGGATATTTCTATGCAGTAAAACTTTCCATTTTTTGCCCATTCTTTTGTTTTCTTGAGGTATTTTTCACAAAAGAAACAATTGCTTGATTTCTTTATTTCTCAGTTTTTGCAGTAACAAACTGCCGTCTGAGCATCCTCTAATGGTGATCTCTGAGTTACTATTGTTTTTTTCATAATACATAAGCATGAAGATTTAAATATCTAATGTATATCAATTTACTGCATTCATTAGTTTTATTGATGCTTGAACTGTATCTTCTTTGAAGTGGAAGCTTTGATTTCTTTTGAACTGATCTTGATGGTCTTTATCAGTCACTGTCACCCTGTTGCTCATCGATTTGTTCGAGCGGGCACCAGTAACGTCTCTCATTGTGAGACTTATTGCTACTGTTTTTGGCATATCGAATACGCCACGGGTAGCTTGCCAGGCTCTGCCGTGCAGGCTCGATACTCTCGGTAGCTTGCCGGGCTCTCCGAGAGGGGCAGAATGAGTTTGGAGAGGAGAAAAGGGCAAGGTGGTGGTGGTGGGGGAAGAGGTAGAGAAAGGGCGATTACCACAGTTAAAACCAGAGATATAAAAAATGATTTGGTATATTTGGATAACCAGGAATTATTCTTTAGAACAGGGGAATGATGACTTGACAGGAAAGAAGGAGCAGTTTTGAGATGTCCAAGGAACAAAACAAGAAAGGTCCCTAGAGGGTTTTTTGGGTACATTATGATATTTTGACTTTCTATAGGCCAGTGGTCAAGCAAGGTAGCCAGACACACTAGTATATAAATATTTCAGATATTTGTAAAGGAATATGTATATAATTCCTTACTAGTAAAAATTATAGACCCAAATTTATGAATCACTTCCTTGAAAAATTAGAATATAGGGGTTGGGGCAATAGTACAGCAGGTAGGGCTCTTGCCTTGCATACAGCCAACCTGGGTTCAATACCCGCTATTCTATATGGTCCACTGAGCCCTGTCAAGAGTGATCTCTGAGTCCAGAGCCAGGAGTAAGCCCTGAGCACTGCCGAGTGTAACCCCAAAAACCAAACAAATGGAAGAAATCAGAATATATTCATGCTTAGCCCATGCCTGGTAAAACATAATATAGTTCAAGTAACTTACAATCATTTGTATTTCAAAGAATTTTTTTTTCACTAAAAAACATCCAAGATCTTTATGTAACTCCTAGTCCACTTCTTCTTTCTCCACTATTATCTCCTTGCATTGTTTGGTAATCTCAGTTTTATAATCCAAGGCCAAGGTTTGTCATTGTCCAATACAATTTCCTTGTTTTGTTTCTTTGTATGCCAGAGATGAATAAAATCATCTGATATTTTTCCACCCTGTGACTTACTTTGTTTAACATTATGCTCCCCTTTTATATCTAAGTTGCAGCAAATCACCTGATCTTACATTTTCTTATGGCGAAACAGTATTCCATTATGTATATGTACCCAAACTTCATCATGCATTCAACTACAATTGGAAATTTGGATTGTTTCCATACTCAAGCTATTGTTGTAAGTGCTGCAGTGAACATAGGTGTGTATTTATCCTTTTGAATTGAATTTTTTGTCCAAAAATGGAATCTCTGGGTCATAGAGAAGCTCTATATGGGTCCTATGAAAGTTGTACCTTTTGAGACATCTCTATATTGTTTTCATAAAGGCTGACCAGACAACATTCTGAACAACAAAAGGGATTTCATTATATCCCTGCTAACACTGATTGGTTTCAGTGTTTTCTGCTATATGCTATTCTCACTGGGGCAAGATGATATCTCATTGTCATTTGATTTCCATTGCACTGATAATAAGTAACTACGAACATGTTTTTATATGCCAATCTGTATGTCCTGTTCAAGGAAGTGTCTATCTCCTCTTCCCAATTTGTGATGGGGTTATTGATATTTTTATTGTCAAGCATTGTGTGTGCTTTATGTCTTATTTATTAGTCCCTTACCTGATGTAGTATATGTGAGTACTATTCACCCATATTCACCCATTTAGCAGATGTCATTTAATTTTTGTTCAGGTTTCTTTTTCATGTAAAAACTTTTTTTTTTTTGCTTTTTGGGTCACACCTGGAGATGCACACGGGTCACTCCTGGAGGCTCTGTACTCAGGAACTGCCTCTGACAGTGCTCAAGGGACCATATGAGATGCTGGGAATCGAACCTGGGTTGGCCACGCGCAAAGCAAATGCCCTACCCGATGTTCTATTGCTCCAGTCCCAAAAACTTTTAATTTGATGTAGTTTCTCTGTTTATTTCTGTTTTTGTTATCAGTGTCAATATAGTTAAAGCATTCAAGACACCTCTGAGGTCCACATCATGAGCATTCCATTAATGCCTTTCTCAATGCACTTTATGGATGATACCTACTTTGAATTAACTTTTGTGTATGGCGTGAGAAACAGATCCAGCTGTATTATTTTGCATATCACTCCAGTTTCCACCACACCACTTGTTGAAGAAGCTTTCCTTGTTTCATTTACTGAAGAGCATCTTTGCCGTAATTTAACTGCACATCATGCTTAGGGTTCATCTCTGGGCTCTCAATTCTGTTCCACTGGTGTTTATTCTTGTACCACAAAGTTTTGATTACTATAGCTTTGTAGTACAACTTAAAGTCAGGGCATACAATACCTCTGTCTTTGGTTTTTGCAGAAGAGCTATTTGGGGAGTTCTATGATGCCACAGATATTTTAGTAGAGTTTATTTCTAGGTCCTGGAAGATTATCATAGGAGTTTTGATGGGAATTATGCTGTATCTGAATAATGCTTTGGGTAGGATGCTCTTTTTGACTTGTTAATTCTTCAAGTACATGAATATGAAATATCTTTGCAGATGACATGGAAGAATATCTATTTAAAACCTTAGAGTCTCCACCAAACACTTTATTGACAAAAAATAATCTTTTGTATTTTTCTGTGCTTTTTGGACTAGTGTTAATTACAGGTGGTGTGGCAGGCATACCCATGGGAGAGCAGATATGTCTGATGTCCTTCCTCAGGCAAGCTGTAGCAAACTGGTGATAAATCAAAGGTGGTGCTAATGATAGGAAGCCATTAAAACAACACTATCAGAGCTTCATTAACAAAAAATATTTATTTTGTGCAAATATATGATTTCTAAAATTTTTCTTATATTATTAAATTATTTCCTCTTCTAATTTTTTTTATTGTTGTTGTTCATAGTAGAAAGAGAGCACTTACTGGTTGATCAATGTTTTCTTCTTTAATCACAGAAGATGTACAAACACCAGCATAATTGGCAGCTGTGATTTCCTTATCCAGTACAGTGCTATGAAAGGCCTCAAAAGCTTTTTTATTTTCTATGTAGTTCCACTTTTGATTGGAAGTTCCATTGTTATGTGGTTTGTATTTCTAAGTAAAGAGGATGAAATATGAAAGCAAATAGGAAGGTTTATAATTTGGCCATAATCATAATTCAAGTATGCAGCAATAGCTATTCATACATTTAAAACATTTATTAATAAACTGTCTTTGATTTTAAAAACTGGAATCACAAAATAGGTATTATTGTTTTGTTTATTTATCCTTTGCATTTGCAGATATTTATTTTACAAATTCACAGCATTTAAACATGTATATTATTTCTAAGAGTTTCCTTATTATGAAAAAATAGCAAGAAAATGTCATATAAACAAATCTCTGTGTAAAAGATTCCTTAGAATAAGTTCCTTGAGGTGAATTGCTATAAAGATCATAATGAATTTACAATATTATATAAAATTTTATAATTAAAATTCACTTCTAAAAAGGTTATTCTAGTTTACACATCCTCCCATAGTTTATGAAATAATCTGTTTTGCTCACACTCTGGTAAAAACATCCTAATTTAATTAAAAAATAGTATATTGTTGATATTTTCACTTCACTGGTTATTAAGGAGGTTTAAAAATATGAATACATTTAGTTTTATATGCAATAGAAAAGGCATATTTGTTTTAATTATAAGACTTGGCTCAACTAGAAGTAATGAAATGAGTAGTTTCAATTGAACAGAATTTAGCCAGTAGATTATTTCCAAGTGAACATATCATGACACCTCAAGGAACTTTATAATGAATAACACTTACTTTAGCAAGGAGAGATTGATGGCAAAGAGGAAAATAAATGAGTCTTAAGAATTGATTTAATAGGTCAGACAACAGAGCATCTCTCAGAGGTACGTAAAACCAAAGACTGTATTTCAAAGAACAGAAGGGGAGTCTAGTAACATTAACCTAACATGTCTCATTTTTATTATTTTACATGAAGTTTAATATTTTCTCATAAACTGCTTTGAGAAATAAAAATGAGACACTAGCAAAGAAAAATCTTGAAAGGTATTACAAATTACCTTGAGATCAAACTCATTTCATATAAAATGGGAACCTTCAGGGGAAACATCCATATCTATAATTTTATGAAACTGATTAAGGTACTAAATTTGCACCTGCATGAGGTATTATCTCTCTGTGTTCTGTGCCAAAGAGGCGCCTGACAGGGAAGAATGGGATGTCAACAGACACTGCACTTCCAAGAATAAACTTTCAGTCCATATTTATCAACAGGATGGAGGACTTAATTAAGATTTGATATTTATTCAGATTGCTCTGGCCCAATTTTGAATTCAGGACCTTCAAAACAAGTTGCCTCGTTGCTATTAGAAACAGAGAATAAAACATGTTATTGGGAGACAATAATATTTCTGCTCGACAACACAGAATGTTCAATGTGTGGGTTACAACAGAAAGTAAATGCAGAGTGGCAGAGTGGGGATGTTCCTTATTCTCCCAGACAAAAAAGCAAAGGAGCTATTTGTCTAGGACACTCCTTGGTAAAAATGAAATGAAGACGACAGATAAATATGAAAAAAGAACTTCCCACGTCTCTGGCCAAAAATAAATAAATAAATAAATAAATAAATAAATAAATAAATAAATAAATTTCTATAAAACCAGAGTTCTCTGGAGTCTGCAAAAGTTATCTGGGTACTATATAAGACTTGCATAAGTAAGTTACAAGTGTTATTTCAAGTGAGCCCATAAAATAAATGCTGATGAGCTCAACTCCTCCAGGAAGAAGTTTCTGACCCTGCCCTTTTTCTTCAGTTGTCAGGCAGAGGAGGGGATTCGTATAAGTTACCAAGCATTGAACATAAAGCAAGTGCATCTTACAGCCATTCGCCCACTTCATCCCAGGCACCCTCCACTGAGACAGGTCAGGTGCATGAATGCCAGAGAGATGATTTCTCATGCTTGCATTGGATTTCATTTAAGCAAGTAGCATAGCTCCTGACATGCAGCAAGCCCACAATCACCATCTGTTGGATTCAACTAAATTAAGAGCTGCAGGAACACACTGAATTTGAAGGCTAGGCAGACTAT
Source organism: Sorex araneus (assembly GCF_027595985.1). Taxonomy (NCBI): domain Eukaryota; kingdom Metazoa; phylum Chordata; class Mammalia; order Eulipotyphla; family Soricidae; genus Sorex; species Sorex araneus. The sequence goes on from NC_073307.1 coordinate 132,801,110, forward strand.
TGTAAATAATTTAACAGTGACGTTCAAAACCAGGACTCAGTAAACATTCTTTTACTTTCTCCACAACAAGGAAGCATGGAACTCTATCTCAGTGTACCTGAATGAGGGGTGGTGATCATGCGTTAGCCGGTAGCCCTCTTACCTGAACAATAACTGGATAGCCACCATCTTGCTTTCTAGCCATGGTCATTGATACTGCCAGCACAAGGTCTGGGTTACTCACCAGGTGAAAGGTCCTTGGGAAAAAAAGGATTAAGTATAGTGCAAAAGTGCAAGCTCAGATCAGTGCTCCCTTTGTCCCCTTCATCCTTGCCTGGCTGCTCCTGCTCTTTCCAGGCTATTACTGGGGGCAGGGATTGGGAGTGAGGGGATGCAGTGAGGCTCTGCGGGGCTCCTCACTGCTCCCCACCTTGGCCTGGTGATCACCTGCTGTGGCCCTTCCCAACAGAGCCTGCCACATGCTCCAGACCTTCTGCCACACCAGTGCCCTCGACTTCCCATGCTTTGCGTTTGCCTGGTGGCCCCATCCTTGGATTCCAGAAGTTTGCTCCGTGCTTGACCAACCATCACAGACTAGGTCTGGCTAGGGAAACCAGTAGAGTTCTCTGCCATGCAGTGAACTCCAAGCAGAGCACTCTTCTCAATTGTGGTCTGCAGACCAACATTGTGACCCAATTCCTATCTTGTCCTTTCTTGGCTAACACTCCCTCAAGTCAAGAGAATAACAAAAAGGTTGTTGTCTGTTGAGGTCCCTCTAATACTGGATAGATATGATATGTATGTAGCATTGTAGCATTGTCCTCCCGTTGGTCATCAATTTGCTCGAGTGGGCACCTGCAACATCTCCATTGTGAGAATTGTTGTTACTGTTTTTGGCATATGGAATATGCTGTGGGTAGCTTGCCAGGCTTTGCCGTGCAGGCATGATATTCTCGGTAGCTTGCCAGGCTCTCCGAGAGGGACAGAGGAATCGAATTCAGGTCGGCTGCGTGCAAGGCAAATGCCCTATATGCTGTGCTATCGCTCCAGTCCTGTATGTATGTATGTATATATATATATATATATTAAATATACATATATATATTTTAATCAGGTTAATTCTTCTTCATGTAAAATGCCCCCTGTTTTACTTTGTGGTTTCTGGGTCTACACTGCCTCTTGGATTCACTTTCCTCCCCTGTTTCGCTATTGACAGAGGAGTGTGGCACTGTGAATTCTGGACCACTATGCTTAAATGTAACTCTGAGGCCCCTTTTCAGTTGCTGCCTAGTTTTACTAAGTCACATTGTGCATTAGTTTCTTTATTATCTAAAATAGGGTGATTTTGCAGACTTCATAAGATTCTCTGGGAGAGTTAAATGAGTTAATACATGAAAAACAAATAAACAAAACCAGAAATATTGCCTAGTTCTTAGCATTGACTACTCTGATTATCAGTTATGATTTTTAAAAATAGTTTTCCTTCAAACTCTTTCCTTTTGTTTCCTAAACGAGCTTTCTGTAAAAGTCCAAGATAAATGTTGAATATTTTAAAGTGCTCTTTTTTGGAGCTAACATAAATCTCCTGACTGCACAGCAAAATGAAAATGATTGAGAAAGCCTCTTCAATTCTTTTCCTTGCATCACTTAAAAGCAAAGGTGAACCCAGTATTCCCGGCTCTTGTCTATATAGAAAAAGTCATTTCTTTACATCTGTAAACATAGTTACATTACGGACCTGAGTGGCATTCCTGCTGTGGAAAATAGAGCTCATCCTGACTATAAAATTTAATGAGGTGGGAGTGGAGGGAAGGTTAGAAGAGAAGTTAAAAAAGTCATACATTTTTCTTTTCCTTTTCAAGACAAAAAAATACAGCAGCTATCTAGTTTAATTTCTGGACATAAAACAATACATCCTTACTGTAATGAGTTTACAAGGTCCTGGAAAATATAGTGAAAACCATAACAGAATTTGAAACATGATTCAATTCCTACAAGATAATCACTATTAATCTTACAATGCATGTCTTCCTTCTATTGTTAGTTAATGAGGCATCATTTTAAGACCAAAATGGGTACTTGATTTTCCCCAATATCTTTTTTAGTATTTGTCAGGACCCCTGCTCACCAGGAGAGCTGGTACTCAACATTGATCATCTCCATGGACTCAGCATGCAACATAGCTTGCATTTTGCATTTTTATTGGCACTCAGCATTATTCAAATGAATTAATGATTGCACATTTCCTGCAATGGCCTACTGTGGTATCCAAGATTAGTTATGTAGCAGTTTCTATGCTTTTATTTCCTAATGGAGGGTGCAACTTCTCTCAGCTTCAAGACCCTGCTCAGATGTGTTGCGTTGTTTTTAGTGTTGACTTGACTTTCCCTGTTAGAATGCTGTAGTTGATTGGCCTTTGTTCAAAGTAGGTTTGTTTAAATTCTACAAGAACTTTAAGCTTAAAGATATCTACATAATACTTTGCACAGGGGCGGGGTGGGGGTTGGAGGGGAGGGACAAAGACTAGATGAAATCTCCTTAGTACCAGCAATAGCTAGTATAATTCCTTTCCTTTCTGTGTGATTGTGTGATGGGATTCAGGCCACTTAATCTCTTCCGGTTACCTTGATTTAAACATTTTATTTTTTTAAATTAAATTAAATTTAATTTGTTTTGCTTTTTCGGTTACACCTGGTGATGCTCAGGGGTTACTCCTGGCTCTGCACTCAGGAATTACTCCTGGCAGTGTTCGAGGGACCAAATGGGATGCTGGGAATCAAACCCGGGTCAGCTGTGTGCAAGGCAAATGCCCTACCCACTGTGCTATTGCTCCAGCCCTCTGATTTAAACATTTTAAACAACTCTTTCTGCTTCAAATCCCATATGCAATATTTTCCCCTCTATAGTTTTGAGTCCTGTTAGAGTGATTTTTTTCATCCCTGAGGGTTTTCTTTATTTTCCTTCAGAGACCAAATGATTAACTTAGATTCTGCCAGCAACAAAAATGGGAATAAGATGCTGGAGTATCTCCAAAGTTGATGGTCCATTCTCTGTGACTAGAAGTGGAAAACTATGGCACTTTCCTACTCCATTTTTGTGCTCCCTTGCTCATTTCTTGCACAACTTGCGTAAATTATATGTTACATCAGGAGAGTTCAATATCCAGAAGCCCAAAAGGAAGAACAACTGTAGAAAATCATTAATACATTAGTAGCTACCTGGTTCCTTCCATTATGTTGTTAGTGAGCTCCTTCCCCAACACTCTGGATTGGCAGTTAGTTGCCTTTCTAGATGCAAGCATGTTGTCTAAGCAAAATACGGAAAATTGAAAGTGTGGTTCTTAGAAACTTGTAAATAGGTTTCTGCTACACAATGCAGATCTACCCTATTCTCTAGGGCACATCCATTTACCAGTTTCCAATGACATGAAAGAGAAAAAAGCAAAATACCAATGAGAACTATGGAAAAAGCTCAGAATTACAGTTGTTGTGTAGACACACTTCCATCGGGGACACACATTCCTCTGAACCATGCCTGCATCTAATCCTCAAGGCAAGTGTTGCTGAGATACCCAGAGGGTGACCTGCATGCCCAAGAGGAAATCGTGGTCTCACTGTCTGTCCCACAAGGAACTACTTTTTCTCTCTAGACTCTGAGTTTCTAATCAGGAATCAATCAAATCAATGCAACCATCTTCCACCAATTGTTTCTCTTTCTCTCTTGTGTGATTTGACCTGGGAGGTCTCCAGATGACGATGTTACAGAGTGTCCTGAACACTGAAAGGATGTTGGAAGAGATTGTGTGTACTTTTCCTTTGTGCTACATGTGGTTCCATTTTCTGAGGCCGAGCTGTGGTGGCCCAACATTTCAGAGAGTTTTAGGCAAGCCTCTCTGTCTGTTTTTCATTTAAACCACCTTCTGCTTTCTCCCTGACACTGCTGATGAGAAATAAAGCCAGTATCAGACAGAGAGCAAGGCTGAAAGCTGACCCTCTCTTTCAACAACCAAGGGGGTCCTGAGTCAACCTCATCATGCCTTCTCTCATCCCTGGGTGTGTCCACTGCATTCATCAGCATTGCTCAAACTCCAGCTGAGGTTCAAGGAGGACCACTGCTATTATTCAGAAAGAGGAAGATTACACAGTGTTATCAAATTCCAGAAAGCAGAGATGAGGTAACACTGGTCCTGTAAGTGCAGGAAATAGATAGATAGATAGATAGATAGATAGATAGATAGATAGATAGATAGATAGATAAATAGATAGATAGATAGATATTTTCTTTTCTTAATTTGGTGTTGGCTAAGGCATCAGTACCAGAAACACTGCCATTCCCAGCCCTCTGAATTCTGGTCCACTATGGCAAACTATTTGCAGGAACATAGTCTAGCTCCTCACAAAAGAGGCAGCTTAGGCAGGGTGAAAGGAGCCAGTCTGTCTTCATGCTGGCATTGTAGCCATCAAAAACAAACCCTGCATTTTTGGACAGGCAGGAAACTGTGAGCAGGATCGACCTAGCTTCTCTCTTACCCATGTTGGACCCACTGCTGCCGCCTGTCGAAGCTTAAGCAATCTCTCAGAGCAGCAATTTTGAACACCATAAACCTTTTTTTTTTTTAATCCAGTGAAAATCACAGCTCTCTCCCAGACCTACCTCCAAAAAAATGCACATTGCATAGATGCACAAACACATATTCTGTATGGTATTTCCAGAGACAGAAGAGCCTTACCATTGAGCACCCCTAGTAGAATTTGAGGCAAAGCAATCTAATACAAGTGTTTTCTTTCTTGTTAAAGCAATGACCGAACATGCACAAAGCCAGAAGTTGTCTTGGGCCTATCCAATATCAATATTATACCTTTCTTTGTTTTTCTAGCTTTCCCCAAACTTTTAATTTTTTTGCATTTGCTAGAAAGCAAATCAGACATACTTTCATTGTCTATAGAAAGATTGCACCATGTATCCAATGATTAGCACTTTTCCTTTTTCAACATAACCACTAAACCAATATGACACATGACAAAATTAACATTTCTAATAACAACTGGTACCCAGGCTGTTTCAAACCTTCCCTGATTTTCTCAAAAATAACCTTTTGACAACTATTCGCTTGAGCCCAAACTAGAGTCAGGCATAAAAATGATTTGACATGTATTTAAGGTAAAAATTCATGTTTTGGCATGTGAGTGGAATCAGTTGGTTCTTTGATGGAAATGGGACAGGGAAAGAAGGCATGTTAAGTGTGCAGATGGAAGAGCAGGAGACTGAAGTAATGAAAAATACTGCAAGCGCTAGGGAGGTAGTACAAAAGTTAAGGCACTTGCTTGCATGCCATTCTGAACTCGGAACAAGGAATAGCAACCAAATAGTGCTGGGAGTGTGCCACCCTGTCCGGTCCCCCCACCCAAACCCAACTGTAGTGCAAATATTTGATATGGGAACGAATATTAAATGTTTTCCTATCCAAAATATTTACTTGATGCTTTCAATTAAAAAATAAAATTAGGTGAGAGTCTAATTTCTCTCTCAACCTCAGTGTCCAGTTAAAACTATGAACTCAGGAAATCACACGATATATTTTTTTTTCTGAATCCAGGATGGACAAGATAGATGTTATATGGATAAGAATATCTTCAGAAGGATAAAACTACTGAAATTTTTATTTATTTATTTTTTTTGCTTTTTGGGTCACACCCAGCGATGCACAGGGGTTACTCCTAGCTCATGCACTCAGAAATTACTCATGGTAGTACTTGGGGGACCATATGGGATGCTGGGAATCGAACCCAGGTCGACTATGTGCAAAGCAAACGCCCTACCCACTGTGCTATTGCTCCAGTCCCCAAGACTACTTTTAAATTTTATATTTTATATTTGATTTTGTTCTCTCTTACTTCCCTAGGTAAGAGAACAAATATAATTATAAGTTAAACTACACACACATACACACATATTAATATAGCTATATATATATATATATATATATATATATATATATATATATATGGAGGAGGCTGAGACCTCCAAGCCTGCTCAGATTAGGACTGGACCTCCTCCGCTCAGATTTCCCATTTCCCAGTAGCTATGTGGTCACACCCAGGGGCTGCCCCAGCGCCATGTAATCCTGTCAATGGCCAGCATCCAGAGACTTAAAAGCAAGCTCCCGGAAGTGCGCGGCTGCAAAGTGATATCTTATAGCCTACTTCTCCCCCTGGGAGAACCTGGAAAACTACTGGGAGTTTCCTGTCCACATGGGAGAGCCTGGCAAGGTACCCATGGTGTATTAATATGCCAATACCAGTAACAAGCTGGGTCTCATTCCCCTGACCCTGAAAGAGCCTCCAGTACAGCATAGTTGGAAGGACGAGTAGAGTGAGGCTTCTAAAATCTCAGGGCTAGGACGAATGGAGATGTTACGGAGACCGCTCTAGAAATTTGACCATCAACGGGATAATAATGATATACATGTAGCATATATATTATATATAGCTATATATATATGTACCATATATGTGTGTGTGTATATATATGGGGCTGGAGCGATAGCACAGTGGGTAGGGCATTTGCCTTGCATGGGGCCGACCCAAATTTGATTCCTCAGTTCCTCTTGGAGAGCTCGGCAAGCTACTGAGAGTATCCTGCCCGCATGGCAGAGCCTGGCAAGCTACCCGTGGCATATTCAAAATACCAAAAACAGTAACAATAAGTCTCACAATGGAGATGTTACTGGTGCCAGCTCAAGCAAACTGATGAACAATGGGACAACAGTGCAACAGTGCTATATATCATCATCATCATCATCATCATCATCATCATCATCATCATCATCATCATCATCACCCCGTTGATCATTGAATTTCTCAAGCGGTCTCAATGACGACTCCATTTGTCCTAGCCCTGAGATTTTAGAAGCCTCTCTTTACTCTTTACTCATCCTTTCCAATGGTGCCACATTGGAGGCTCTTTCAGGGTCAGGGGAATGAGACCCAGCATTGTTACTGGTTTTGGCATGTGAATACACCATGGGGGAGTTTGCAAGGCTCTCCCATGTGGGCAGTATATATATATATATATATATATATATATATATATATATCACTCAAATATACCTTGGCCTACCCCTTAGGGACCACGGTGGCCAGACCTCTTAGGTTCCCAAATATCTTTGATACAGAATCACCCAACTATAATGGATTTACCTGCTGCCTTCCTTGTGCATCCAGTATTGATGATTGTCATCAGCTTTTTTCTCCACCAAAACAACCTCCATGCCTGAACGCAGATTGGGGCCTTGTACCCCCACAACTAGCTGAGGAGAAGCATGGTTTACAATCTGCCCGTCTCGGTACTCAAACTGCTGGTGGCAAATCTTCTGCCATTGACTTGGCTTTGGCAATTGGCTGAGATGAAGAAAATCCCATTAGTGGCAGATAGCATCCCAAGCATTTAGCATGATAGAATTTGTTATTACTGCTGGCAAGTGATCCTCTGCAAACCAACTTCACTTATAATGGTGAGGCACTATTAGGACAGCAGCAATGTTATTTGCCCTGTACTAGCAAGCAAATATTTAAAAAGTAGAATTCTGAGTATATTTTGTAGCAGAAATAAATGTTTATCCAGGAGACCATAAGAAATTCATAGCAAAGAATAAAAGAAACTGAGAAGAGGCAGTTTAAAGAGGATAAAGAAAAAAACTCAAAGAAGAGGTAGGTAAAGGAGAGAGGGCATATAGATTTGAAAGCAAGAATGGATCTCTGTTCAAATTATTGTTTCTTTCTCTGTAGTATTCCCTAGAAACATCATTCTCCATATTTTCTTTTGCCTTAACAGGAAACTATGACAAAAATAAGCCAGTTTAAAGAAATTTATTAAGGATCCTGAGATGTTAAACAAGCTTAAACATACTAAACATCATGATGCATGAGCAATTAAATTAGTTTGTAATCATCTATTAAGCCCCTACTATATGGGTAGGCTAATGAAAATTTCAAAGTATTAAAACTGTTTAATTTATGGGAGCTGCTGCTAAGTAGAGGCCAACAGATTATGAAACAATATAAGAAGCATAAATTACTGTCATTTCATTAGACCAGAAAGAATTCAAAAGGCAGAACCTTCAATTTACTAATTTTGGGGGGTGGGGTTGGCAGGGGTATACTCAGCAGTGCTCAGTGGTTACTCCTGTTTTTGTGCTCAAAAATCACTCCTGATGGAGCTCAATGGGCCATCTGTGGTGCTGGGGTCAGAACCTGGGTTGGCTGCATGCGAAGCAAGCACCCTTCCTGCAGTACTATCGCTCCAGCTCCTATTTTACTAAATTTTAAAAGACATCAGAGCATCAAATGTTCTTATTCATATATCTATTTACACGTTCATTCAATAAATACATAAGCTCTGGGCTAAGTCCTTAGGAGGCAAAGATGAATGAACTTAGTGTTTTAATAGAAACACAGCGGGGCTACTAGAGAGATAGTACAGGGGTTAATGAATTTACTTTGCATCCCGCCAATCCTGGTTCAAGTCCCTGGCATCCCCAATGAGCTTCCAAGCCACCACCAAGTATCATTCCTAACCGAAGAATCGGGAATAGTTCCAGAGTACCACAGGGTATGCAAATGTCCCCTTCCCCCCAAACGCCAGCAGTGCATGAGAAACTCATAACACATGATAAAAATAATAAGGATCTTCCCAAAGATTTTGTAATTACATTAGCCAAAATTACATTACATAGCACAAAAGTGATATTAATATAAATAGTAGTAATGTAAGCTCTCTGGAATACTTTTGCTCCATATTATGCAAATTTATGAACTGGTAGAAATGTCTAACAGGAATCCCTTGCAACTGCTTTTTTTTTTTTTTTTTTTTTACCAGTGTTTCTTCTGTGGTTCCTCACGGTCAAAGAATCCTTCTTCCATTCTCTTTGGAGGACTGCCATCTACATCGAAGCCATGGAAAGCGCCCTGCCAGGCATACCTGAGCAGCGTGTGACAAGCCTCCATTCGCAGATGGGCTCTTGCATGGGAATCGCTATAAAGGTTCAGAAATGAACACAGGCCTAAGAACTCTGTTGTATACTTAAAGAACTTCTCTGAGGTACATTCTGATCTTATCCCAAAGCATATTGTTGGATTTGTAAAGCAAGTCAACATCCTATGAAAGCAACATCCTTACTGAATGACCAGAAAGAAAATTCACCAACCGCATATTATATATCATTTGTTTTATATGTATATATATATGTGTGTTCACTCAGAAAAAATGGGCCATGTGCCATATTTCAAAAATTATAAGATCAAGAAATTTATAATGAGCATATAATGTGATGTCCTACCCCATGAGCGAATCATAATCTGTCTGGAACAGTACAGCCTAGACTCCTGCGTTTCAAAAAGTTTACTCATTGGGTGTTAGGAACCTTAATTCACTTATTTTTTTCTCTTAATGGGAAAATCTAGAGAGTCAAATAGCATGGACAATATGTGCCAACTTTTGATGGAGATTTGTGTATGAACACCCCTCATACAACCCTGGTGTGAGTTACTGAGACAGTCTTCTGGTTTCTTGGGTGTTATGAGGACATAGCAGTCTAAGCAATGTTTGTCTACTCTCAGCAATTCTCGGTTAGCCTGGCCTGTGGTTCAAGGGTGCTCAGGATCTGTAATACAGAGATCACCAAGGCCCTTTCGATGCTGAGAAAGCCCCAGGGTTTCAGCTTATAATGCCCGGGGCTCCTTCTTGTGCAGGGCATGCCACATGCAAGGCATATGCCTTAACCTCTGTACCTCTGTTTCCCCCCTTTTTAAAAAAAAAAAAAATACATAACAGAGATGACCAGGAGGGTAAGAGTTCTGGGTCACTGTTCAGGGCATATTTGCCTTCATGAGGTCTTGAAGGCAATATGAGACTTGCCCAGCAGTGAGCATATTTCAGAACTCTAAATATGCCCATATGTAAATAAAGTTCTCTGGGGGGTAAGGGCAATTTCCCAAGTGTTTGTGATAATTTCATTTAATTGCAATCAGTATCAAATTACCAAAATCTTTAGGGAAAACTCCTGTGTTAGAAGAAAAGAACATATAGTTTTCAAATGTTAAAAAAAATAATAATTACATGGACCTGAAATTGGTGGGTTACAATAGATGCATTCAGAACTGCAGAACTAGGAGTTTCTCGTCAAGAATCTTAGTTGACAGTAAACAACAACACTGCCATCTTGTGGCAGAATAGCATATAGTTTTTCCACCAAGTTTTTTTTTTAAATCCTCTTCATTTTAAACATATTTACAAAGTTGTAAAAAATTCCCTGCCCTCCAATCCTGATGTTACATTTTCTAACTTGAAGTTTATCTATATTCTTTGCAATGCCAGAAAATGAAATACAATTAATTTTAGAACTCATTTAAAAACGCACCTTGTTTTACTTTTTTCATCTTGCTTTATTAAATGATTTAACTTTCCATGCACTCATTTATCCATACTGAAAACCATTCACCAGATCTATTTATTCATTCAAGTAACTAATATTTATTCAGCATCTATGTGCCAGGCACAGAGTTCTCAGTATGGGGAGTACAATAATAATCAAAAATTTTCAGGATTCACAGAGCTTACATTCAGTGGGGTGGCACAAGATAGTAGATAGACTGAAAAGAAAGAAGGTAAAGAGGTTATTTATCCCTATTATTCTGAAGTGATTAAAACATGGTTGTGGTAGAAAATGGATCAAAGTGAACTGTCTACACTGTGTATGCAGAAAAAGCTCTTCAGAAAGATGGTGTTTGAGTTCACACCAGCAAATGGGAAGGAGGCAACCCTGTGAGAGGAGGGAGAACATTCCAGACAGAGAAAAAAACAAGTAGAAAGACCTCTAAGAAGTATCTGTTTGGCTTATTTGAGAGGATGAGCATGTCACAGAGGGGACAGGTGTGTGTGTGTGTGTGTGTGTGTGTGTGTGTGTGTGTGTGTGTGTGTGTGTGTGTGTGTGTGTAGAGGGTGCTGTACAACATAAGAATCAGGTAGAAAATGAGAACGCTTTCTGACCCCATCCCTAGGCTTCAAAGACTTTTCTTACACATACATCAAAGCAAAGGTCAAGTGCTCCCAGAGTCTCATTTCCAGTTTACTTACCATTTTTCACCAGCAACATTACAAAAACGCCAGATATCAAAAGGATTCCTAGATTCATGTTTCAGTCCCTTGTTTATGAATCTCCCTCATTAAAACATCCCACTTCTCAGATATGTTAGAACCTCAAATGAACATATGTAATAAAGTTCTGGGGAAGTCCTAGACACTCTCTAATGTAAGATGATGTAGAGACAAGTCATCAGAAATGGTTCAAAGAACTAGTAAAAGAGAATTTGTAAAAGTTAGAGCAAAAAGTGAGGAAGATATAGTAAAACATCTTTTTTTTTCTTTTATTACTAAAAGATACTAATACTGTTATCGTAAAATGAAAAAACAAACAGTTGGCTGATGATGGTGAGCTTCAAACATTAAAAAGAAATTGTAAAGTAAAAGACGAACAGGGCATAATATATAAAATCAGACGAAATCCTAGGAGGGAACCATTCTGAACTATGAGTCCAATGTCCGAAGGACTTGCGTTGGGAAACAGTGAGCTGCAACCAGTAGGAAAAAGAGACTGAACTCAAGAAGAGATTGAACCTACCCAGGACTTGCAGAGATTCCTGAATTATGCTTTGAGTAGATTCCATCACTCTTAGCACAAGAACTCTAGACTTTAAGGAACTCTATAATCTATGAGTCACACGAGAACCTTTAGTTTCAGAAAACGCTTGTGCTTTACTGTTAAATTTTGCTGATTTTTCCCCCAAGAGCAGTTAGTAACTAAGATGCCCCTTCCTGTACCCTTCCCCCTCCCCCACTTGCCCTTCCCCTCCTAGTGGTGCTTTCAGGAACACACATTTAAAGCCTGCTTTGTACATGCTCAGTCCTTTGGATTCTCTCTGGCCCCTACAGTTTTTTGGTTTTCTTTTTCTTTCTTTCTTTCTTTCTTTCTTTCTTTCTTTCTTTCTTTCTTTCTTTCTTTCTTTCTTTCTTTCTTTCTTTCTTTCTTTCTTTCTTTCTTTCTTTCTTTCTTTCTTTCTTTCTCTCTCTCTCTCTCTCTCTCTCTCTTTCTTTCTCTCTTTCTTTCTTTCTCTCTTTCTCTCTTTCTTTATTTTTCCTTCCTTTCTTCCTTCCTCCCTCTCTTTTTTCTCTCTTTCTTCCTTCCTTCCTTTCTTTCTTTCTTTCTTTCTTTCTTTCTTTCTTTCTTTCTTTCTTTCTTTCTTTCTTTCTTTCTCTCTCTCTCTTTTTTTTCTTTCTTTTTCTTTCTTTCTTTGTTTTGGTACTACGCTTGGCATTTCTGAGGGCTTACTCCTGGTTCATTGCTCAGGGATTACCACTGACAAGGCCCAGGGGACCATATAGCATGCTGAGGATCGAATCCAGGACGGCTGCATGCAAGGCAAGCACCTAACCTGCCACACTCTCTCTGGTCCCCCCTACATTCTTTAACACAACGATTCAATAGAATGTTGGGAATATGTGTACTTAATGACCTAACCATTGATGAAGATTCTTAATACGCAGTCAAATCATTCTCTCTGAAAAATATCTTCAGGTACTTGCTAGTGTCAGGACAATCACTGTATCACTGTCATCACTGTTCATTGATTTACTCGAGCGGGCGCCAGTAACATCTCTATTCATCCTAGTCCTGAGGTTTAGCAACCTCTCCTTACTCGTCTTTCCCAACGACTAGAGGCTCTTTTTCAGGGTCAGGGAAATGAGACTGTTATTGTTACTGTATTTGTGATATGGAATACACCACGGGGAGCTTGCCAGGCACTTCAGTGCGGGTGAGGACAATAGGACTAGATAAAAATCACTATCAAATGAGGAAGTTTGATTCTCACCTAAAAGTATGCACTTATAATTGAGGCTAGAAACAATCTTTAAAATGTTTGGACTTGGGGCTGGAGCAATAGCACAGTGGGTAGGGCATTTGCCTTGCACACGGCTGGACCCAGGTTCGATTCCCAGCATCCCATATGGTCCCCTGAGCACTGCCAGGAGTAATTCCTGAGTGCAGAGCCAGGAATTACCCCTGAGCATCGCCAGGTGTGACCCAAACAGCAAAAACAAAAAAAGTTTGGACTATAATACGTAAATTTGTTTTGACAATTATTACAATGGTAATTAAACACTGATTATTTTCTGTTTAATTATATCTTACATAAATATGATTTTACTAGATATAATTTTTCAGGGAGAAACCAATATCAAAATAAAAGGTCACCAACAGAATGGGAGGAGATATTTTCAAATTGTATATCTGAAAAATACATTAAAAATTTATACAATTTAACAAGTCATCACCTAAAAAACCCAATTTAAAAATGTGCAGAGCACCGCCTGTTTGCCCTGGTGGCTCGGGGGCTGCCATCTTCCAGAGGCCCATGGACAGTCAGGTATGGGCCCAAAGTGACAAGGCATGAGAGGCCTCACGGGGTAGGGGTGGAGTCGGTCCTTTCCTCCCCAGCCCCAATGAGACCCCGTGAGACCCCGAGTTGAACCCATGAACAGCTTCTCTGGCTCCTGATCAAGTTGCTTAATGACCATGATCCCAGAGACTCAGAAATAAATCTTGAAACCTAAAATTTCCGAATTCCAAAATCATGTGGTCGCTATCATGGCCGTGCAACATCATATGCTATTCATAATCAGCAATAGAAAACAAATTGTCTAATGTTACCTTTTAGGCAGATCTAAGTGTTGGGGTAAAATTACAAATAATAATGGTGGGTCTGGTGTCGAAGTACTGAATGTAATCAAAGTAGAGAGAGAGTAATGTAGAAATCATCTGCCACACAGGTAGGGGGAGGGTGTGCGATGGGGGTATCTCGGGTTTTGGTGGTAGAAAATACGCACTGGTGAATGGACGGGTGTTTCATCATTGTATGACCGCGGCTTAAACCTGAAAGCTTTATAACTGCTCTCACAGTGATTCAATAAATAAATTTATAAAAAATAATGTAGCACTGTAGCACTATGGTCCCGTTGTTCATCGATTTGCTCGAGCGGGCACCAGTAACATCTCCATTGTGAGACTGGTTGTTACTGTTTTTGGCATATCGAATATGCCACTGGTAACTTGCCAAGCTCTGCCTTGTGGGTGGGATACTCTCAGCAGCTTGCTGAGCTCTCTGAGAGGGACGGAGGAATAGAACCTTGGTCGGCCGCATGCAAGGCAAATGGCCTACCTGCTGTGCTATGGAGCTCCAGTGGCGCAATCGATTAGCACATGGTACTATAAAAAAAATCACTATATCACTGTCATCCCGTTGTTAATTGATTTACTCAAGCAAGCACCAGTAACACCTCTATCCCTCCCAGCCCTGAGATTTTAGCAACCTCTCCTTACTCTTCTTTCCCAACTGATTGGAGGCTCTTTCAGGGTCAGGGGAATGAGACCTATCATTACTGTTTTTGTCATATCGAATACGCCACGGGTAGCTTGCCAGACTCTGCTCGTGCAGGCAGGATACTCTCTGTAACTTGCCATGTTCTCCAAGATATATATATATGATATATATATATATATGATATATATATATATCATATATATATATCAGAGAGTCTCTTGCCCGCATGCCTGGCTGTCTTCCCCAGGGCCCCTTGGAGGGGATGGGCTCCAGCTTCCCTCCCTGCCCTGAGCAGAGCTCCCTGGTGGCCAAAGACCACTGGAACCTAGCCACAGCCATGCTCAAGGCCCCTCTCCACACGTTCGGACAAGCCTCACGCATGAAGGTACCTGCAGAGGAACCCAGGTGTGTGTAATCCCATCAACAGCAAACATCCAGAGATTTAAAAGCAAGCACCCAGAGGTGGTATCTTATAACCTACTTCTCCCTCTGGGAGAAACTAGCAAGCTACTGAGAGTGTCCTGCCCACATGGGACAGCCTCGCAAGCTTCCCATGGTATATTCATATGCCAAAGCCAGTAACAAGCTGGATCTCATTCTCCTGACCCTGAAAGAGCCTCCAATGCAGCATCGTTGGGAAGGCCTAGCAGAGAGAGGCTTCTAAAATCTCAGGGATAGGACGAATGAAGAGGTTACTGAGCCTGCTTGAGAAATCGACGATCAATGGGATTTCGTGATTCGTGATTCATATATATATATATGTATATAACTCTATATGATTCATTGCCTATAGTCTGAATTCCATCAAATATGGTGCTGTAATTATGAAAAATGAATAGGAAGTGTCTTATAATGTGTCCAGAAAGTGGCCTGGAGTGTGGCGGCGGTTAGGTAGTGGAGGTTGGCTGCCGGGGCTGGATTCCTTGGGGTGGGAAGGGTTCTCATCCACCCCTCCTAGGGTGCCCTGAGTGAAAACAGCATGCAGAAAAAAATGTGCAGAGGAAATAAACATGTGCAGAGAGACAGTATAACAGGTAAAACCCTTTTTCTGGACGCACCCACCCCTGATTCAATCCTTGGCAGTATATAGTGCTGGGAACCCTCCAGGCGTGATCACTGAGCACAGAGCCTAGAGTAAGCCCTGAATATAGCTTGGTGTGGCATAAGAACAAATAGATGGGGAGGTAGGGGGCAGAGAGTACAGTGGGTAGAATGTTTGCCTTGCTCATGGTTAACCCTGGTTCAACCGCAGCATCCCATATGGTCCCCTGTGTACTGCCAGCAGTAATTCCTGAGTGCAGGGTCAGTAATAAAGCCTAAGCATTGCTGGGTGTGATCCCAAATGCCAAAAACAAACAAACAGATGGGCATAGTACTCATGGATGAGTGAATTAAAAAGATATGGCAATATATCATCATCATCATCATCATCATCATCATCATCATCATCATCATCTCGTTGATCATTGAATTTCTCGAGCGGTCTCAGTAACGTCTCCATTCATCCTAGCCCTGAGATTTTAGAAGCCTCTCTTTACTCGTCTTTTCCAATGGTGCTGCACTGGAGGCTCTTTCAGGGTCAGGGGAATGAGACCCAGCATTATTACTGGTTTTGGCATATGAATACACCACAGGGAGTTTTCGAGGCTCTCCCATGTGGGCAGGAAACTCTCGGTAGCTTGCCAGGTTCTCCTAGAGGGAGAACTAGGCTATAAGACAGCCAGGTGCAGGGGCAAGAGACTCTCAATATATAGAATGAAATATTGCTCAGATGTTTTTCTTAAAGACTTCCATTTGTGACAACCTAGGTGAATCTAAGAGATACTATGCTATACTCTCTCAGACTGAGATAGAGTCGTACATTATTTCACCCCTATGAGGAATACAAAGAATTTTGTTTCACATAAAACAAGAAAAAAAACCCTCTTAGATTCTGACGATAGAATAGGGGATGTTGGGGAGTGAAGTGAAACAAGGAAAGGGGCAGGGGTCACCTGCATGGTGTTAGGTGGAAACCAAGCTACTGGTGAGGATCACAATGTAGAATCCAGAGACACTGAAGTCAAAGGATCCACACCAGAATTTTCACAATTTTCACAATACTATAAAGCAATGATGCCTCAATTTTTTTAAAAAAATTTCACACAGAGATAAATGCAGGACACTTTGGATAGAGAGAAATGAGTATGTGACCCAAAGACTGTAAATTGTGCCTAAATGGAATATGCTGATTCCAGCTATAGCTCTTAAGTGCACATCCAGAACTTGGGATTTGTGGGGCAGAAAGTGTAGAATAGAGGCAAGTGTGGTGTAATAAATGGGGTTAATGACACGTCAGACCGATGGTCCATAGGTCTTGAATTCCAAATATACATGTGTGTGTGTGTGCAGTGCATGTGCACGTGTGTGTCTATATATATATATAGACACACACATGCACATGCATATATATATATAGACACACACATATATGTTTATTTATATGGTTTATCATAGGAAGCTTTTGGAAAACTGTATGAGAAAGACTATGTTTTAGAAGGCAGTTATCCAAGAATGGACTTCAAAGTGGATTGGAAAGAGATTATAGTGATAAAGACCAACAAAGAAGGATATTTCAGTCTTTCAGAATTACACCAGTATTTTAACTTGCATACAACTTGACCCTACATTAAGTAAGAAGACTAATTGCTCCCGAAGTCCACACATATAGATAGACTCAAAACCAGCTTCATTCCTCAAATAAATGTCTTCAATTCAAAAATTCTAGTCTGTCAAAAACTGTAACATTATAACAAAATTACTGAAAGTAAATCACTGAGCTGGTTAAACATTGAAGGGCTAGCTCCATCCATTGGCCAGGAAACTAATTAAATACTAGCTCTTCAACTGACACCAGTCTCGAAGGCCTGGCATGGGCTCCCTGCATGGGCTCTGTGCTGTTCGCCAGCTAATGAGCTGAGTTCAAATAGCAACCAGGTAGCTTTTGTGGCCACAATGATTACTTACAGAATTTCACTGGGAGCATTTTCCGTTGTTAAAGCATTTTTTTGCATTGGCTCTTCCTGTGGTTCTATAATGTGCTTCTCTTCTCTGAAAATTGCTGCGGGTTTATGCACAGCAAGCTTGGCACCAGGCACAATGTCACTTTGGACTTCTAAAACAAGAGCTGGAGAGAAATGCACGAATCAATCGCAAGGACATGTTAGTGATGACTGTAGAGCTCTTGGAATTTGAAAACACATTAAAATAAAGGTGCAGAAAATTTCCAGCTGTCTGATATGAAAGAGCATATTCTTTGATATTAAAGAGATTGATAATTGTTCTCTGAAAATGCAAATTGGAGGCACAAATTAAACTTCTTGGATTCTTTCCTTCTCTTAGAGTAAAGGACTAAAGAATAGGCCATTACAAAGGTAAGTTAGTTATTGTCAATTATAACTTCTCAAATGGGCTGCATTATTTTGGAGGGGCTGGTCCCATGCCAGGTGGGTTCAAGGACTACTCCCACCTCTGTTCAGGGATTGTTCCTGGTGATGCTCAGGAGACCATGCAGTATGGAGCATGTTTGACTTATCGAAGTAGCTTCTCTTTGGCCTGCAAAATATATGCTCAGTCCCTTGAATGTACTCTCTGGCTCTGGCTCGTTCTCCATAGATATGTGTCTCTAGAGCAGAGCAAGGCAAAGTAATTCCTGAGCATGGCTCTTAAACAGAAACAGATCAGATTCATAATAGGTTTGATTTTGAATTAATTTGGGGTCATTGTGCATTCATAAACCATTTACTATTGCCGAATTTTTCACAACTTCCTATCAGCATGGAATCAGAACCCACAGTTTAAAAAAGCTAGACTCCAGATCATGCTTTGGCATTCCCAACTTCTCCCAGGTAAGTCCTAATTTCTTGAATGATATGGAAAGCTCCTTGCACATTTTTGATATACACTTATAGTACGTATTGCATTTGATATACATAGAGGGTCATATTTCAAATTATATTAAATCCTTGTTTCACTTTGCCTTTCTACCTATATACCCTTTGTGTGGTTCCTGAAGTAGTCTTAAAAGAGAGATAAAGGACATGAGGATACAAAAACTTATACAAAAGGAAAGCAAAGTGCAAAAAGACTTTGACATTTAAGCACAGCATGTTGCCAGAAGACCAGAGACACATAAGAGAGTAAGACAGAATGATTCTAACCTGATTTGAGACTCTTGCAAGTGCCCTTAGCTCCTATTTAGCATAGAAACAGTTTTCCCTGAGTTGGCTCAGAGACAAGCCCCTGTTCCGTTACCTTTTTTAAAAATTTTTTATTAGTGAATCACCGTGGGGTACAGTTATAGACTTACAAACTTTCGTGCTTGCATTTTAGTCATAGTGGTCAAGTGCCCATCCCTCCACCAGTGCCCATTTTCCACCACCAATCCCAGAATACCTCCCACCACCCCCATCCCATCCTCCGCGCCCCCCCACACACACACACCCTGTCTCTGTGGCAGGGCATTCCCTTTTGCTCTTTCTCTCTCTCCTTTTGGGTGTTGTGGTTGGCAGCAAAGGTATTAAGTGGCCATCATGTTCAGCCTATCATCTACTTTCAGCCCGCATCTCCCATTTGCAACGGGCCCTCTTAGCATCCCTTACTTACTCAGTGGTCCCTTCTCTATCTGGGCTTCCTTTTTCCTCAGCATGTAAGGCCGCAAGACCCTGTTTCTGAGCCCTAGGGATTCTGAGGGAGAAGATAGTGGAAGGCAGATAGCCATGATTGTCCTAAAAGGCTTCACTTTCTTATAGTATCCACAGGAAAGAAATGTAAAGATATAACCTATTGTTCACAATGCTGCAGTCACCTCTCAAGATGCCCCAGCCCTTCCAACCTGAGGCCCACCTACTAGAACCTGTAATCTGTGAGGTGCAACCATGAACCAAGATTTGCTGAGAGTCACATTATAGAAGTGGCTGCCAAGCAGTGATGTAGAGGACCAAACAGATGGCCTCCCTACCACAGGGCCAGAAGGGGCAGAGGGTAGGCTGAGGCAGACAGGAAGTACCAACCCACCCAAAGCACTACCTGGGCCAAAAGGATGGAACACAGTCACCAGGCTTCAGCTAGATAGGCTTACAGATGAAGAGATCCTGCACTTGGGGCTGGAGCGATAGTACAGTGGGTAGAGCATTTGCCTTGCACACAGCAGACCCGGGTTCAATTCCCAGCATCCTGTATGGTCCCCTGGGCACAGCCAGGAGTAATTCCTGGGTGCAGAGCCATGATTAACCCCTGTGCATCACCGGGTGTGACCCAAAAAGAAAAAAAAAAGACAGATCCTGCACCTTCTTCCCTTCCTTTCTAGAAAGGGACTAAAAGCAATACTTTGGAAACTGTAAATCAACAAGCCCACCTGAAAGAGATGATTTCAATGAAACCAAATCATGAATAACTTTATAACTGCATGGTGACTAGATAAAAAGTTAAAATCAAAAAATTAAAATAAAAAAAGGCTGGTATTGTCATATAACAAACAATGGTTTGAGGCCTGTTTCTGAGAGAGACTTGAGTAGAATAATATTAATAAATTTAATGTATATTTAGAAACATACTTGCCATTTTGAAAGCCAGTTTTAAATGATTTTTTAAGTAATAAATCCTTATATATTTTTTTAAAAATGTCATCTTGGTGGACATTTAAAATATTTTCTTCAGTAAAGCTACGAGGCTCACACAGTTGGTGAGATACATGGAAGACAAATTAAGAAACTGTTTTCTTTGTATACCCAAAGTGCAGTGTAATTTAAAACATACAATCATGTTAATTATATAAATTAGTCTAAAGAATTAAACAGCAAAAGGTAATAGTAATATATGACTTCCTTAAAAATGCTTGAAGTGAGTTGGAGAGACAGTTGAGCAGGTCAGTGCTTGCCTTGCATGCAGCTGACCCAGGCTCGATCCCTAGCACCTATATGGTCCCCTGAGTCCACCAGGAGTAATTCTTGTGCACAGAGCCAGGAATCACCCCTCCTGAGCTTCACTGGGCATGGCACAAAGACAAGCAAAAATGCTTAAAGGGTTTTTGTGGGTTTTTTTTTTTATTGTTTTCAATCTGGGGAGACATTTCAGAAATGAATGCTCATGATCTACTAGTATCTAATGTGCTCCCTGGCCCCAGATAGTCTCATGAACACGTCAGAGGTGGCCCCAGTGGTGCTTGGAGTCTCAGGGTCTGAGCAGCACCACATCTTTGCATTGAACCAGCAGCCCTGTTGGCAGGGTATTGTCACAACAGTTCTAGGACCCTCCCGGGTCTCCCAACCTGCCCAACACAGCTTGGAAAATCCTGCTGCTCTCCAAACATTAAATCAATCATATTCAACATTTCACATGGCCTGTCTATATCAAAGGAAATAGTTCCAGTGCTTACCCTCCATATTACGCATACAACAGAAGGCCTGAATTTTAGAAATATCTGAAGTGAGATTCCTCAGGAAGATTTGCTTCTTTTGCCGTGCAATAGACAGGTCAGGATTGATCCAGTTCTCTCCACATGAAACATATACCTGACAAAGAAATAAGTCTCTCATCACATCGATGGTCCCCACTAGCATTATTTGCAGTAGCTGAGACTGCATACAATCAAAACATCTCACATGGCTAAATAAACCGTTGTAGGAAGGAAATCAGTGATAAAAAGGCACACACGATTGATAAATGCAGCCACTTGAAGATCTCAATAGTGTTATACTGAAAAAAATGTACACTTCAGTACTATTTTAAAACTTCCTTTGGTTTTTTATATTTTATAAATATTTTATAAATATCCAAAGGTATTTATAAAATGTTTTTTAAGGGAAGAAGAGGGAAATAAGGAAAGGAAGGAAGGCAAAAGTGGAGGAAGGAAGAAGGGAGAAAGGGAAGATGAAGGGAGGAAAGATGGTTGGGAAAAGGGATAGAGAAAGAGATGGAGATGGGATGGAAGGAGGGAATAAGTGAGGGTAGTAATCAGAGGATTAGCAGAGTATGGCTGAGGTGCAAATCTGACTTGCTGCCTGAATTTGTAAATAAAGGTTTATTATAACATAGTTATGCCTATTAACTCACATTTTTCTGATTGCTTTTATGATACAATAACAGAGTTGTTGTTGTAGAGCTACCAACCAATATGACCTGAAAATATTTGCTATCTTACAGAAAATATTTGATAATCTTTGGTATAAATAATTTTGTAGTATATGCACTAAGATATTTTTGTAGATCTTTCTAGATGCTAAGATTATAGATGATACTTATTCTTTCTCTTTTGCTTATATCTACTTCTTAAAAGTCCTTAAATGAATTCACGTTTCCTCAAAGATCGAAATGTCTTTACCAGTTCATCTCTTTGTAGGTCTTTAAGGGCAAAGATTTCCTTCCCCTTTTCATTGAACAGTCTCCGAGCTGCAGATGGCAAATTTAAAATTTCCGTGCACCTATAATAAAAGATACAACAATTGACCTTGAATATAGAAAACTTCCCACAGAGCCAAGAGAAGATGAAAGAAATCGAGAGCCTGGAGCATGAATGACAACTCCTCCTGTAAGACTGTGGGACTTTCAAAGCGGGGTTGTGGAGTCCCTCAGAGCTTTTCTGTGGCTTATTCTCATGCTCCAATTTGTGGCATTCAAGCAAATTAATTAACCTGCCTAAAAGCAGAACTAAATTTCTTTTTCTGGGAGGAAGGGTTGGGTCACACTCAACAATGCTAAAGGCTTGGTCCCGACTCTGTACTCAGGGATCACTCCTAGAAGTGCTCAGGGGGAGATACACAGTGTCAGGGATTAAACAGGGTTGGGATGCTTACAAGGCAAATGTCATAATCCCTATTGTATCCAGTGAAGATTATGAAAAATAACATGACTAAATTCTAGGGCTAAGTGCCATGTACAGTCAATGAACAGAAAGACACATTATTACTGGTTTTTCATTCCTACTTTGCCCCTTCTCTTTTCTGTGTATGTGCTTTTGCTGCTACTCTGCCTTCTCTCTAAAAACTCACAGTTGGGTCGGAGCGATAGTACAGTGGGTAGAGCATTTGCCTTGCATGCGACTGACCCAGTTTCAATCCCCAGCATCCCATAGGGTCCCCTGAGCACCACCAGGAGTAATTCCTGAGTGCAGTAAAAAAACAGCCCTGGGTGTAACCCAAAAAGAAAAAAAAATCACAGTTGTTTCCACTGAAGTTCAACTCTTTCTCCAAAAGCACATCAACAAGCAATTCCTCATCTCTTTTCACCAAAAGTGAACTCTATAGCCCTTTAATGCCTCTGAAATAGGAATTTTTAATGAGACTGAATACCAAACAGTGATGCCCACCCCTTACCCAAACCAACACAGAGTATGCCCATGCTACAGTTCCCTTTTTCTTGCCCCTATATCCTCACCTTTCCCAGGAGCAAGAAGAGCCATAGGCTAGAAGGCTATCAACTAATATGTGACTGGAAGTAGTAGATGCTACCATAAGGTCCTGATCAAAGTTCTGTGAGAACACAGAGGAAAAACAATGAATTTCTCCCCAAGAGCTTCAAATAAGAGTGTGAGATCTGGGTTGTGCCTGACTGATGAATAGAAGAGTTCATCAAGAAAGATTAAGACCTACAGAAGTTTTGTCTAACTAGAGTTCAGTGTGGGCCTCCATGTGATCTCCCCGGAGAACTGACCCTCACAAGGCTCTCCCCTCTTCCTGGTTAAGTGTAAAGGGATGCCTTGGTCATTTCAGTTCTATACAAATAAATACAGCCCTATATGATTTCATTTTTTAAAAAAATTTTTAATGAATCACCATGAGGTACAGTTACAGACTTACAAACTTTTGTGCTTGTGTTTCAGTCATACAATCTCGAGTACCCATCCCTCCACCAGTGCCCATTCTCTACCACCGATAATCCCAGTATCCCTCCCCCCCCCACCGACCCCATCGCCCCACCCCACCCCGACTCTGTGGCAGGGCATTCCCTTTTGTTCTCTCTCTCTTTTGGGGTGTTGTGGTTTTCAATAGAGGTATTGAATGGCCATCATGTTCAATCTATAGTCTACTGTCAGCACGCATCCTCCAACCACACTTTACTTGGTGTTCCCTTCTCTATCTGAGCTGCCTTAAAAATATGGAATGCTTCACAAATTTGCGTGTCATCCTTGCGCAGGGGCCATGCTAATCTTCTCTGTATCGTTCCAATTTTAGTATATGTGCTGCTGAATCGAGCACAGCCCTATATGATTTCCGATTATTTCACTAAGCAAACTGTCTTTCTGACAAACAAGGAATATTTTAGCCCCCACACATCCTTTTTAAAAGGATGTCTTTCAGATGGTTGATACATATGGAATGAATAAAATCATCATGGAAAAATTATATAATTTTTTCCTTGCCTTCCTCTTAACTTTTCATCCATTTCTTCCACTACATAGGGACCAACACAAGATTTAGAGAACAGCAGAGCTTTGCTTAAGTTTTCCAGCTAGTTAATAGCAAGCACAGTCTTTAAACCATTTCTCTTGCTTCCCACTCCAATGTTTATTCCAATATTCAAAACTGTCTCCAAGTTGGTTTTAACAATTGTGTTTCATAGTTATCAACTCTAAATGGGGCTACTAGATCTTCCCTTGGTTTTGCCAATGGAAGAACTAACAACAACACGACAATTTTCAAAAAATGTCAGAATGAGTGGTTAAATAACTAAAAGTCAAGTTTTAATATTAAAATCTATGATACCATTATTATAATCAAAAGGACATATTTTGCCAAAATGCTAATACCAGTTGCTCTATCTTTCAACAGTTACCAAATTCTATGGCAATGACTTTTGTTTTGGTAGAAAAATACTAATCCGGTAATAAACTCCACCATTTTACAAATATGAATTAGGTTAGTGGTTTTTAAAAATTGGCTTCAAGTATATACTGAAGACTAGTGTTATAAAATGATGGAAAGAAATGAGAATAATTAATATTTGTAGAGTTCATCACTGGAAACAAGTAGAAATTGCCAGACCTTGAAATTTGGACGTTTATTAATTAGTACTAGTATTACAAACTCACATGGTTTACATGTTAACAGATTAGAAGGTCCACAATCATTATATCAATAACTACTACACTACACAGGTACATATGTATTTTGTGCTATATAGTAACATAATCATTCAGGCATTTGGAAAAAAGATTCCTTTGCGCTGTGAGCAAAGTTTACCTTTCCAACAGCTGCTGAAAGTCAGTTTGGTTTGTTTCTGCTTCAGAATAACCAGTGATAAAATTTTTCACATTGTCTTTCCTTTCAGTGTCAACATTTCTGAAACAAATAATACAAGACTTGAGTGATATGTCAGTAAAAATTGTCAAAAATCTTTCAACTTGTTGAAATGTGTGAAAAACTCAAGAGCCTTTATTTATCATGATTTGTCCTAAAACATACTCTTTATAAAAATGTTATTTTTATTCTACCACAATAAAATATTAAACTTCATAAACAGTTAAGTCATGAATAATTTGTATAAGAATAAAAATTTAATATTTTAAATCCTTTCCCCAAATAATGAATGCTTGAGATATGAATTCATAATGGGAGAAAAGAGATTTTGTTATTTTGTCTGTGATGTTTTATTCATAAATATTATTCACATATTTATTCACAAATTATTCATTTGGTGTCTATGTTATCAATCCAATGTAATATTTTTAACTGAAGAATGAATGATAATTACCACAGGAAAAAGTGATGTCTAATTGGAATACACATCTGTTTCAATATTCAAGCTAGAAAATGATTCGGTGTATTTTTAAACTCTTTTTTTTTCATTAAATCAAAGAATTAGTGGTCAAACATACTTCTTTACATTTTACACATTCATTAGAAATAGAGTAAAGCCAACCAATAATTAGTTCAATATCTACTGATTTGGGACATAAATTCTGTAGTGAATAAAATGGCTTAATAACTTTAGTACCAAGAACTCAGCATTCCATGCCTACACTATAGCAGAGAATACAGATACAGGTGAACATTATCCCTATTATCTGTCTCATGGATGGAGATTTAAACAGGCAATAAAAAACACAGAAGTGAAAGGAGCGATGGTGATGAAAAATCTCTAGCAAGTAGAGCAATTATGAACACAAAAAACTATAGCAATTACTCAGGGGTGGGGAGGGTATTGTCACACTCAGGATCAACATGAAAAATTGAAGTTCAAAGTCACTCTAAGAAGACCTTTATAATTAAGGTCATTGGGAAATGGAGGGGATATAAGAGCGGGCACTGGAGAAAATACTGATGAGTTAAAAAGAAATATGTAGAAACAGGTCTTATAGGGCCTTAAGAGCTATGTTTTAGGGAGTTTGAAAATGCCCAGGAAACATAATTTACTAAAAAGTAATGGATATATATATAAATTATCTTAACTTTGTACATTTTAAAAGTAGGTCTTTCTTACTATTTTATAGATTAACACAAGAAATCATAATGCTCTTAATATATATATGTATCTGGAAGCAATTAGCAAGACTGGCAAGATCATGTTACTCACAAAAGTAATTATCAACTTAGTAACAAACAAAAGGTATTTGATCTTCCTTTGACTGTACCACCAGTAACACCCCTCAAAACTGTCTAGAAATAATAATTGAATAACTAAAGCATAGCATGAGTTATGCTGTGCTTAAGAGAGCAAGAGTTAGTTAAAGTGGATCTAGAATTCAGCATTCAGGTGTGATTTTGCTAGCAAAGATACTAAACATCCCAGTCCTTTCACATTTTATGAAAAAGTTTGAGGTTGATGCAAGTAATCCTATAGATCCTCAGCTTGTATTTCTTCTGGAAGAGAAGCTACTTAGATATATTAAAAACAGCACAGCTGGGCTTCCCCTTTGCACAGCTCTGAGAAACCAGTCACAAAGAATACAACTGGAATGAGGTTCACTGGAGCCGGATCCTTTATCCAGACCAGACACAATCCCTTTCGTTAGCCACAACCCCTTACACTTAAACATTCTGTTCCCAGTACTTATATGCAGTTCTGTGGGAAGGGGAATGCTATTAAGAAGAGTCCTGTAGACATTTTTGAAATTATCTAAGAAAAATTAAGCTATACTTAGTTGAGATTTTAGCTGTCAAGTATATGTAAATATTTTTTAATTGTTTGGGAATAATTAATTCATGCAAAGGAACAAAGTCAGCATTTGATTAGCTAGGACACAAGATTTTCTGAACATAGACAACAAAAAATCTTATAAACTCTTTGTTTATGTTTGTCCAAGATAACAAATCTCTCAAATCATGTTTGGATTACCTGTTGAACCAGGCATAATAAAACATTGATGCAATAAGATTAAGTCTGTTAATTTTGAGACACAATCTAAGACAGAATAAGACAAAAGTAAATGTAGAGAAGAGACAGAAGTTGTTAACTGTAGCTGTTTAAAACAGCCATCTACTACTTTAAAGGCTTTACCCTCACATTGTACATCTAGCAGAATGAGCTAATTATTAAATGTATGCGTCAAAGATTTCAATTTCAGGCTTGACTTTACTTTGAAGATTAATTTTTTACTTTATCATCTTTACAGGCAGTTCAGTGGACAGCCGATCTGAATGTTACTCACTGTTCAGTGATGTATGAAGTATATTTAATCAATGTGAAGAAAGTAATATTAAACTATTATCAGCAGCTTCAAATATTCTAAACATCTCAAAAGAAAGGTCAAGAGGTAATATCACTGCTAATAATATGAGAAACAATGTGTTTAACTCGTTCTTTACATCAGAGCTTTGCACTGGTCTGTGATTCCTTTTGTCATGAAATATAATGAAGACAGAGTATGGATTTTTTTCCTAAAGTTGCAGAAATACTGACTGTATAGAAAGGTCTTTTCAAATCTTATAATGTAAGCTAAAGTACAGGTTAGTGGTTTTCTAGAATAATAAGTTTTTAAAACATTCTAAGATAAAGATATGCGTTATATGAAGCGATAATTTAAAAGCTATATTTCTGTATTAAATTTCAAATATCTAAATGTAAATAATGTGTATTATGACTTACAGTAAGTTATAAAATTTATTTAGGAAATAAGTTATGATCTTGGTTACTTTAAAATACATTAGAACTCTAACAAAAATACAAATTTAAAACAATTCATTTTTTATTAGAACTTGTCATTTCTAATTCATTGTGTTCTTCCATGCCTAGCCAAAGAAACCAGAGTGTAAATTAAGTTCCTGATATAGAAATTAAATAAACTTTAGGTTGCATTTTCTTTTTTTTTTAATAATTTATTTATTTTTAATTAGAGAATCACCGTGAGGGTACAGTTACAGATTTATACACTTTTGTGCTTATACTTCCCTCATACAAAGTTCGGGAACCCATCCCTTCACCAGTGCCCATTCTCCACCACCCGTAAACTGCCCGGCTAGCTCAGTCGGTAGGTTGCATTTTCTTTACCAAATATCAGCATGGAGTCCCTTCCCTTTATTTATTTATTTTTTTCTGACATTGGTGCCACAGGATCAAATTCATGATGACCTCACATATGCCAGGTATGTGCTTTGCCATTGAGCTATATTCCAACTCTGGAACATATCTTAAATAAGATTCTCCCAGAACATTATGGTTCCAGAGGTGGTGATAAAAGAGAAAATTCTGTAGAAATTAGAAGGTGTAATTAATAAGAGCAAGCTACTCTTACTGCACTTACCGATCAGGTGAGACATCTGGACCTATTATAGGAAGGGCTTTGTTTTTGTTCTTCTCTCCATTTTGCAAAATTCTGAGTCGTATAGGAACACTATGCCTTGGTGTCTTGTAGGTGGGTTTCTTTGTGGGAGGACTGTTTGGAATTAGCAATCCTTCTATTGGCCAATCAAACTCCTTCAAAAAAAAGAAATGACAAAAAATGTGGTAACAAAAATCATTTCTTAGCATAAAAAAAATAACCGTACAACATATGTGTTCAGAACACACTCTGATCTTTCATTCATTGATCAAAAATGAATAATGCACCTAACACATTGTAGATAATTCTAAACGTCTAAACAATGTTCTGTTTGAATAGTCAAGAAAGTAATTCGAGGGGCTGGAGTGATAGCACATCGGGTAGGGCGTTTGCCTTGTACACGACCAATCTGGGTTCGATTCCCAGCATCCCATATGGTCCCCTGAGCATCACCAGGAGTAATTCCTGAGTGCAGAGCCAGGAGTAACCCCTATGCATCGCCAGTTGTGACCCAAAAAGCAAAAAAAAAAAAAAAAGTAATTCGAAAATGTATGTAGATCTTATTGACAAAATGAAAGGTGTGTGAAATATATTTTTTTCAGGTTTGTAGTTTAGACAACTGGGTGGAAATGCCTTAGTGAAGCAGGCAGAGAGTCAGTCTCAGATAACAGAGTGGACTCTATCACATTCATAGAACTGAGTGAACTTGGATTGTATTTTGCTCATACATGAAAAATCTTTAATTACATGAAAAAGAAAGGATATGAAAAGAGATGTTCAAAAGTGGTTTTACAATAGCTTCAAGTAATATTATATTAAGAAACATCTATTTGGAAATATAATAAAGTTGGGAAACATTCCAAAAGTCAGAATGAGGTGACAAAAGAACCAAAGCAGATTTCAAATATTTCAGTTGTAGAATTCAGTTACATTATATCCACTCATCCACACATTATTTATTAGCACATGAATTGTCTAAATATATATTGATTGTGTACTATATTCTAGGGGAAATGCTAAGCACTAGAAACAAAACTATGAACAGCCGGGGCTGAAGCTGTAGTAGGGCATTTGCCTTGCACGTGGCCGACCCCCCAGATTTGATCCCCAGCATCCTATTTGGTCCCCGAGCACTGCCAGGATTAAGTCCTGAGTGCAGAGCCAGGAGTAACCCTCGTACATCACCAGGTGTGATGCAAAAAATGAAACAAACAAATAAAAATTATAAATAAGACAAAGTATTCTTTAGAAGGCAGAGGGGACTCCCAAGCAATACTCGGCAGGCCTCGAGGTCATTGTTGGTGATACCTGGCCAGGATGCATGGGCCTAGAGAAGTGATGTAGTGAATGTACCATTACTGGGGTTCTTTGGTATCTTGAGCTACTAGGGAGTATATGGTGTCAGGGACTGAATTCTGGACTTCCACTCACCATGAAAGTACTCTAGTCCTTTGAGTTAACTTTCCTCCCATTTCCACCCTTCCCATAACAGAGTACTCCTCCTTGAGGTATTTTAAGTGGGATCTCTGGGATTTTTTAAAGAATAAACCACTTGTTTCAACAGGATAAATCGAATAGCAGCAGGTTTCTAGGTGTGATGGGATCATCTCTTATGCAGAAATGTGTGACAAAGCTGAAGCCTTATTAGGAATTAATTGATGACAAGTAAAATGATGGGGAACAGTGTATTTATCAGATATTAGGATTAATAGAGTTTTGAGAGGAAGAAAGAAGGGATGGATGACCCGCCTTGTTTGTAATTTGGACAACTGAGAGGATAGTGTTGCCACTCACAGAAAGATATTTGTGGAAGAGAGTAAATGAGGAAAGTTATGACCAGAGTTGATGCTGTTAGGCGATGGTCAAGTTCCTTAGTTATTTTATTTTGCACAAATGATGGTTCTGGCAGCAACAATCCCTCATTAATTTGTGATGCTTACATTTAGGTTCCATATTGAGAGTGAATTTATTTTTGTTTTATTCTCTTCAAGTGTCAAATTCTTTATTTCTGTTCAGTATCATTGTATTTATTGACAAATGTTCACGAGTCATTATTTTGATTTTAGGTTTTCAAATTTTATCCTATTGGCATTTAGATAACATGGATTTAATAATGTTAACGTTTATTTATGATGTTAATGTACAAAGTTACTGCACTCCATCACCATCAAAGTCCCCAATACCCTCTACCAATGTCCTTGTGTTACAGTGAGTTATCTTTTCATACTCCCACCCCCACTGAGTCTTGTAATCCCTCCTTGTTCATCACTGTCTATTCTCTTGTTTTGTTTCTCTATATATTACAGATGAGTGATATCATCTGGTATTTGCCCTCTCTTTGACTTATTTCATCTATTCATATAATACCCTCCAGTTCATCCAAGTTATTCTGAACTACATAATTCCACCCTTTTTTTCCTTGTGGCTGTGTAGCATTGCACTGTTTGCTACATGTGTGTATACATATGTATATGTATTCATTATCTATTAATCAGCCATTGGACATTTAGGCTATTTCCATATTCTGTAGTAAACACTAATAAAAAAGCGCTGAGTATACATCTTTTTGAATTTTTATGTTTTGGGGACAGATGACATAAAAAGTATCTGCTAGGTCATATGGAAATCCTATTCTTACCTTTTGGAAAAATAGCCATATTGTTTTTTATAATTTTAGAATTTCATAGGATATATACTCCCATATTTTCTTTGGGAATTGGCTCTGGTTGACCCCTTGCTATTTCCTATATGTGTTTTAACTATAATCTTTGGCTATATGTTTAAATATCTGCTTGGAATATATTCTGCAGTAGGTTAAATACCTATGTTTTTTGGGGGGTGCTGGATA
Organism: Sorex araneus; assembly: GCF_027595985.1. Taxonomy (NCBI): domain Eukaryota; kingdom Metazoa; phylum Chordata; class Mammalia; order Eulipotyphla; family Soricidae; genus Sorex; species Sorex araneus. Next base: position 132,832,107 of record NC_073307.1, read on the forward strand.
AAAAAAAGTGCACTCTGTGTCATAGTAGCATTATTCTCAGTAACCCAAATACAGAATCAAAATAAGCACCCATCAGCAGATGACTGTATCAAGTAGCTGATATATATGTATGTGTATATATATATATATCATGGAAAACCACTTTGCCATAAAAAATATAAAATAATAATTTGATTATGCTACATGAAACAAGTAGAAGACAGCTATAAAACAGTTTTACTCATGTGACACATGATTAACTAAAGTAAATAAACTGACCAAAACAAACTAAACTAACTTAGATTTGGTGAAAACTATGATCGTTACTAGAAGAAATAAAAGTAACCATCAGAAGGTTACTAGAAGGAGGATAGGAGTAATAGTAATAGTTATTTCTTTCTGGTATTTTGTTTGTTTGTTTAGTTTGGGGGTCATATCTGATTGTACTCAGGACTTCCTCCTGCCTCTGTACTCAGAGATCACTCTAGGCAGTGCTCAGGTGACCATATGTGGTGTGGGGAGAAAACAAGGATTGGCTGGGTGCAAAGCAAGAGCCTTAACTCCTCCATTATTGCCTAAAGGTGGCGGACTGACACTGAATCTTTGGCATTGAGTGTGATGAGTTTAGAATTGTAAAACTAAAACCCTTGAACTCCATAATATTTTATATTAATGATAAACCCATTTTCTAATCACAGAAAGTCCCATTTAAGATTTGTTTTTTGCATTTCCCAGAATATCCAAGCCCTGCTCTGTCCTGCCTCCCACACATGGCATCAACACTTTACCTCCTTCATTTTCTATTTTATACTTCGCTCTTTACACTAACATACATGAGAGCATCTTGTGAATGATTAAGCTGTGGAAATAATGATCCTGCACTTGAATTTTTGACGAGTTTCTAGTAGTGACCTTGAACAAACCTTTGAACAAAAAGGGATGGCTAGTCAATGGATAATTTCTTCCCCCACCCTTTTTTTTTTTATCTTGGAGAAACTCTTCTGAGAACCCTTTTTAATGGTCTTTAGATAAGACCATTGATAGTACATGCTCTTATTGTCTCTTCCTTCTTCCCTACTCATCCCTTATTCACAGCCTCAGGACTATACCACCTAATGAAATCGCAAAACAGCCATTTGCTTTTTACTCTGGTGTCTGAAGATCCCAAACAAAGCCACCATAAAAGAGGGAGATGTTTCCTAAACAGATACGGGTATTTGATATCCAAAAAGTATGAAGTCATGAGAGCAGGAGAGAAATTCAGATATTGTTCATTGCAATGAACAATATACATGGATTGGGGTAATGTGTTGGCATCTTAGGCCATTACAGGACAAGACACAGGCATATGTAGAAGAGGAGAACATTTTTTTTTTAAAGCTAGCAAAATAAATTAAAAAAGTCATTTGTTGCCTTGGAATAGTCTTAAAATCTTGCAAATGTATTAAACAATCACCTAGCTCAGGAAAATATGTCAAAAATCAGTTATAAACAAAATCTAGAGGTGGTAAAGTTTAAATACTCTGGAATGGCATCTAATTAAAATGCTCTAATTTTGAGATGAATGAATAACATTAATTGCAATTTAATTAGGAGAAAGCAGTGCAAATAAATGTTTTAACATTTTTTTAAGTAGAATGTTTTTCAGTTTAAAGTGTCTTTTATATTTTCAGTACAATAACTTGCTTTGTAAACATGCTAATAATAGTTGCAAGCCATGAATTTAACTGCCCATACTTCTAAATAAGCAAGATTTGAATCAGTGAACTTTTATTATATTCCTGACCTACACTGAGAACATTTTATCAACATGGAATTTAAATTTCAAAAGACAGATTATGAAGTGCTTATTTAAATATGTGTTTATTATTGTGAATGGAGTAACCTCAGACTGCTTTCTCTGACTACAATGTGGAGTAGAAATACCAAAGGTTGTGTCACACTCAATGCCATATAGATTATTTTAAAGCTTTTCTCTTTTACTTAATGTGGAGCCTATAACTCCTCTATAATAAAGCTGTTTTCTAAAATAGAGCAAATAAACATTTACAATAGTTGTATATATAAACTACCAAAAGACAAGGATTAGACAGGTAAGAGAGGGAATAGTCTTGTCAGAAGAAAACCTACTATCATTTGAATTACTGTTATTTTATACTTGGCACAAAATAGGTAATACTTTTCATTCTTTCTGAACCATAAAAGGGAAAGGCAAGAGAAACAAGACGTCAACCTTAAACATAGTTTGAAAATGGTGGTCCATAGATTTAGAAGTGGAGCTAGTATTTTGCATTTCAATATCCCAAGCATGCTAAATTTTTGACAGACCAAGTAACTGTGCTATCTGATCTCCTCATTATTTTTAGAGGCTTTCATTCCCTCAAAAACTTGCATGATGACATCACAGGCTTTGGTTGCAAGTACCCCAGTGGTACTGCTGATTTCAGATGGTGCCCTTGGCTCTCCAGGTAGATGAAGGAAGCCCAAAACATCTTCCCGTTTTCATCTGAGACAACAGAGACCCAATACAAAGACAGGAAAAATAATTAGGGGTTTCAAAACAGTCCCAGTGTCTGAGCTATATCTAGCATTGCTTCCCACATATTACTTTTGACCTGGTTCTGATGCTTAAGGCACTTTGACGGTGTCCTTTATGGAAACAGAGAGAGAGAGGCAGTGACAGGATAATGAAGGACAACACAAATATAGGTCACTAGGGACAGCTGTTTCCTCCCTGCCCGTTCTCTGCTGGATTTGTTACATTCCCATTCATTTCTCTGCGGCTTTCACTACGTTCACAATCTTCCACGGCTCAGTGACATTTCATTCGTGCTGGGACACTTCAGATGGGCTGTGGGCCCTTTGCCTTGATCCTCCTGCATTTCCTTTTCCTTATCGTCCCCCTAACCGCAGATAACCTGAATTTTTGTGGAGTCCAGTTCCAGAGATCAAAATTTCTTGGTCAAACTGACCCTACATCACTTATTTCTTATTAATAAGCTGATGTATTCTTCTGCCTTCTCTCTGTATTCTTCTTTCCTTACCCCTCTTCCCTGTTAGACTTATTAGAACATCTCAACAAATTATTGAAATGTGTATGCTTACTATTCTTTCATTTAACATGAATCTCTTCAAATACACATTTTAATTTAGTGATCTGGCCTAACATTCACTGTCTGGTGGCTCAGCCCAAACTCTTGGGTCTCCTCAGATCCACTTTCCCAGTGATTTCATTCTTGCATACAAAAATCCATTGCTCCTTCCCTCACGTGTTTAGAAGCAAAACTTCTCAATGTCTAACTTGAACCCAATGTGTATGACTTCTCCATAGAATAGTAGTTTAGGAAAATAACAAGCTTGTAGCAACTTTTCCAGAGAAATGAATCACAAAATAAAAAGAATTTAATGAAAGCTTATGTTTTCTTAAGATTCTTACATACTTTTAAAGAATGTAATCTATATTATTATTTATTATCATTTTGGTGGTGTGACTTACCAAACTGTCAGTAACAGTTTCAGTTAAATGCTCCAACTCCAAACCCACTAATTAGTATTAGCGGCCCTCCCCCACTCCTAACCTACATCTTTGGCAACTTTATTTTTTAATCTACTTATAGAGGCTTACTCTTTCAGGCCTGTGTTCTCACTAGTCTGTGTTCTCTTGAACTAGTATCCCTTTCTTTCTCTCCTCTCACATCTAAGTAAATTTCATTCAATAAAAACTATCTTGCTTAAAATATATATTTTACTTATTATAATTTGGACCAAATGCTTCCAACGGTGTTAGCTCTTTTGATTTTGATGTACACAGTTACCCCAAGACAGAAAACCTAGGATATACAAAATTCCATTTGCTCATGCATTGTTGTTCAGGATGAATATAATTAACCCTGATAATGGTATGAAATGAGTTCCCAGAGAAGTTGTCACCACTGAGACATAAATGATTTGGTATGTAGCTGCTTTACCACAATAAAACATTTCCCCTTTTCTGTATCCCCTTATATCTTCCCTAGATTTTGGAAGGTTCTCAACAAGAGTTACCAGAAAATATTTTTAAGGTAAATATTAAAAAGGAACCAATTAACTTATGTTTCTTAACATCATTATTACTTATTTTAATCAACTAATCGATTTACTTAAATAATATGGTTAAAAACAGAATCAGATGCCCCAAGTCGCTGCCCACAAATGGCTTCTCTGGCTCCTTAAATGGCCATGATCCCAGAGGCACACAAACCGATCTCAGAACCCAGTCACTTTTGGCAGAAATGCATCTGGACTGAGCATTAAACTACGGCACCGTGCCACCCTGGATGGGGAACGGTGTTTGTCCCTTCTGCCCTTTCTCTCCAGTGGCATGGAGACCGCCACCTGTTCAGAGCCTATTGGTTAGCCAGGTATGACTGGGGCCTCATGGGGTCGGGGATGGAACCAGCCCCTTGCCCACTCCAGATTTATTACTAAAATATCAGAAATCAAAAATTGCATGGCTGCAAAGTGGCCCCACGACATCACATGTTCTTCATAACCAGCAATATAAAACAAATGATCTAATGATGACTTTTCTGCAGGTCTGATTGTTGGGAAAAATTCCAAATAATAATGGTGGTTTTTTTGTCGAAATATTGAAAGTGATCAAAGTGGAGCAAGAGTAAAGTGGAAATCATCTGCCATATAGGCAGGGGTAGGGGTCGAATGGGGGTATACTGGGGTTCTTGGTGGTGGTAAATGTGCACTGGTGAAGGAATGGGTGTTTGATCATTATATGACTGAGACTTAAACTCGAAAGCTTTGTAACTGTTCTTACAGTGATTCAATTAAAAAAAAAAACAGAATCAGAGAATTAGTATTAGTAACTATTAGCACAGTGGTTGGGCTTTCGCCTTTCATGCGGCCGACCCGAGTTCGATTCCTCCGCCCCTCTCGGAGAGCCTGGCAAGCTACCAAGAGTATGGAGCCCTCGCGGCAGAGCCTAGCAAGCTACCCGTGTGTATTGGATATGCCAAAAACAGTAACAATAAGTCTCTCAATGAGAGACGTTACATGTGCCCGCTTGAACAAATCGATGAGCAATAGGATGACAGTGACAGTGACAATGGTAATAGTTATGAATGCTGGATTTCATTTTGAGGGAATTTGTAAAATTTCAATATACTTGAGTTTCTATTTCCATCGTCTTGAAAAGTATAGAGAAAAAAATTTCAGGGACATCTAACAGAATTCCTTTCATAAAACAAGGCTCAGAATAGACAGAATTTCATGACAAAGATAAACAAAAACAGAGACACCAGCCTGCTAGTTGCAAACAAAAGAAGCCATCTCAAACACTTTCTCTGTGTAAAAGAGAAAACAGTTTTTTTAATTTAGAACTTATGAGTTGATGCTCAACTTGGAGTTTAGAACCATTAGGTAAAGATAAAGAGAATTCAATAATTTGAAAAAGAATATCTGAAAATATCCAAAAGAAGCAAAGAAATGGAAAATATGAAAGAAAGTTAAAAGATAGAAAGATCAAAATAGGAAGCTCTAGCATAGACCTAATAAGGTGGTTTTTTTTAATTTAGATAGCAAATGGGTGATATTTTTTCTAGAAGTGATGCTAGACATTCGAAAGAAATCCTTTCATAGACATACTGTGGTGAAACTTTTGAGAATTTTTTTTTATTTTTTTGTTTTTTTGGGTCACACCTGGTGATGCTCAGGGGTTACTCCTGGCTCTGCATCTCAGGAATTACTCCTGGCAGTGCTCGTGGAACCATATGGAATGCTGAGAATAGAACCTGGGTCGGCCACATGCAAGGCAAACACCCTACCCATTGTGCTATTGCTCCAACCCCATTAAAGGACAAAGCCAGGATAGGCAGGGTTTTTTTGTTTGTTTTGCTTTTTGGGTCACACCTGGCGATGCACAGGGGTTACTCCTGGGTTTTCACTCAGGAAATTACTCTTGTCGGTGCTTGGGGGACCATATAGGATGCTGGGAATAGAACCCAGGTTGGCCGTGTGCAAGGCAAACGCCCTACCCGCTGTGCTATTGCTCCAACCCCAAGAATTTTTCTTTAAATGAAGACATTACAAGAAATTAATGAGAAAAGTTAAGTTCCTTTCAAAGGAATAACATTTAGACAGAATCCTCAACAATGGCAGTGGAAGGCCGGTGTCAGAATGACATCTTCAGTTTTTGATGTGAAAATTTCTTATGTAAATGAGGGCAACATAAAGACATTTGTTGATAAAATTTACTAAAAAGTCTGCTACCAATAACCAAAAGTAAGGGACATAAGTAGAAGGATAGTTAACACCTGGTAGAAGACAGAACTTTAAGAGAGAAGTAGGTACACTAAAGAGGAAAAACTGAGACAACTGTAAATAAGCATAAGCAATGCCTATATACAACAATATCAATAGCCTGTGGGGAAAAAGTTTAAAGATAATCTAAAGTAACAATGATAACAGATAAGTTAGTTTGTATAACTAAACTTAAGTCATTCTAATATTCTCCATCGTCAGAGAAAATAAATATATTTTAAATCTTTGATTTTGACTATATATGCAAGCTACAACATTCAAGTAATGACCAAAAAAGAAAGAAAAGAGAGCCAGTGATAAAAGTTTCAGTTTACCAAGAGATGCTTTTGAACATGCTTATACATAAGAACTAAATTTCAAAACACATAAAATTTGAAACATTACAAGGAAAAAGTAGATAAATCCCTCTTCATCCAGAACATATCTGTCTAAAATATCTCAAGTATATCCTTCTAATTACTTAATACATCATTAATTTGTCTTTTGCACTTAACACCTACAATTCAAACTCTGCATAAGAGTTTTTAGAAAATGTGACCACATATTGGGCCTTACTTTATAAGTCTCAATAAACATATCAAATACAAAATATAATACAACCTCGTTAAGTTGGCCATTCGGAAGGACTGGCCACATGTAGGCAAGTTTGTTCCACATGGGATTTTCAATTTTAGAATGTTTCCACTGGCCTGGTTTCTTGGTTCCTTCATGTTTTATGGCCCATCTAGAACAAATGAAAGACAAAAAGAAATTTAGCTAGGTCAAATGCCACTTCAAGACAGTTACTGAGTACTTTTTAGAACTAGACATTCAGTTTGAATTAAAATAAAAAATAATAGGGCTGGCATGATAGCATAGCGGGTAGGGCATTTGTCTTGCACGCAGCCGAACCGGGTTCAAATCCCAGCATCCCATATGGTCCCCTGAGCACCTATAGGAGTAATTCCTGAGTGCAGAGCCAGGAGTAACCCCTGTGCATCACCAGGTATGACCCGAAAACCAAAAATAAAATAAAATAAAATAAAATAAAAAATAAGACTATCTTTGTTCAAGAGAATCATGTAAGTTGAAAACAGAATATTTAAAAAGCAGAAAAAAACATTGACAGTTATAATTGACAGCAACATTTAAGGCAAAAGGAAAAGAGGAGAAATAAACAATTTATAATTAGAATCATATAAAAATTCTTAAAGAAAAATCAAGTAAAACATAAAACATTTCAACAGAAACTTATTTATATGGACATAATTATTGTGGGCAATATAATTACATGACCAGAAGACTACCAGTTGTAATGGTATAAAATTACAAAACAAATAACGACATAAAAAACCCAAATGCTATAACAAACGTAGATATGACAATTAATTTATATATATTATACCCTCTTAACAGAAATTGTGTCTTTCTCAATAACTCTTAGACTATTTGTAACATTTGCCACACACTAACAAAATATACTTTAGTACAATTTAAAAATTAAACAAATAAGACATTGTGGCAAATGACAAAAGAAAATTAAATATACATGAAAGTTTAAAATTTATACTTAACTGTAGGATAACATTGGGTTTGTCCTTTCAGCCTTGCCACAGGGAACTTAGTTTAACTTAAAGCAATGTCCTTTCTGTATGGACACAGGAAGACAGTTAATATTATGCTTTGTAATTTGGAAGCTGATTGACTCCAATAATATTTACTCCCGGGCATCTGCTTTCTTAACTCAGTTGCCCTTAGTTCCTAGCACCCCAAAAGCAGGGTCCCAGCGAGGGACAGAATGGACCCAGGGCAAGCTGTGAGCTACCCTGGCATCGAAATGGGCCAGACCAAAGTGCCACAATGTTCAACTATAAGTTGAGAACATGGTCATAGACAAATGCTGTCATGATCCAAAAGTAATGACTAGACTAGGACCCTTGATGGGGTTAGGAAGACTAACCTGGCCTGAGGACTGTGGTTGGGAATATATAGTGAATGTCCTCAGCCAGAACGAAACTTTAAGTCTGATATATCTCTTACTGTGCTCATACAGATGACATTGCTAGAAATATTAGAAGTAAATTTACTATAACTAAGCGGATTATTAACTGAGAAAGGAAGAAAGCGACACACCACACACCCGTTGTTTGGATCCCACCCTTGAGCAGATCTCCTAGTAATCTGGAGTAATCTCCTTAGATGAGATTTTGTTAATCTCCTGGAGAAATGGTCTTACCCTTCTTTGTTGATTTGTTAATGTTTAACCCACCTTTGTGTCACCACCCTATGTAATTGCTGTATAAACTAAGATTGTAAGCGAGAGAGAGGGTAGAGGCAACACAGAAGTGGGCAGAGGCAACACAGAAAGGCAGAGACGAGACAGAAAGACAGAGGTAAGACAGAAGAAGCAGAGAAGACACAGGAGGAGACACAGAAGTGAGAGAGAAGACACAGAAGCAGAGGCAGAGAGGTCGGAAGAGACCAGAGGAGAGACTACAGAGACAGAGACAGTGAGACAGACAGAAGAGAGCACAGCGGCACACACAGAAGCAGAGCACAAGGAGGAGCCATCCCTGTCTGGTCCATACATAGCGGCTGGAGAGCACCGAACTCGAGCAGCGCACGTGAGAGAGAACTGCCCCAAGAGACCACGAACAACAACAAAGCACAACACACACATCATCACCCCCTCTCTCTCTTGCACACATGCCCTTGTAATTTTTTACACTCAACCACAAACATTAAAAGTTTTGAAATTACGTTTTCTTTCTCAAAATAGAATTACATCAGATAAGGGGGGAATATGATCAAAGTAATATAGAAAGCAATGAAAAAATATAAAAATGAAAACCTAAAGGTTTGAACTAGAATATATTCAAAGTTAAATTCACAAAGTTAAATGTTTACTAGTAGGGAAATAAAGAAACATCAATAGGGCGATCAACACAAAATTTAACTTTAAGGAATATATTAGGGACCAGTAGGTGCAATGCTTCTGTATTGCATGCAGCTGACCTGGGTTCAATTCCTGTCACCTTATTTGACCCCCCCCCCAAACCCTATCAGGGATGATCCCTAAGCAAAGAATCAGGAGTAAATCCTGAGTGCAGCTTGGTATTGTTAAAAATATATACATATATAAATTTTTCTTATAGTAAAAAAAAGAAATAATTAGGAATCCAAATAGAAATTAACTAAAGTATATTATAAGCATAGTGGTTCAAATGAAAATAAGATACAAAATATTTTGCATAAATATCTAGATAAATGAAAAACTAAATGGTGTAACTAAGTAGAAAAATTGACCTAATATTTAGGCTTACAGATTAAAAAACAAACTCTGCTTACATGCAAATAAACAAAAATATTTTGATTTCATGATTTAAAAACACAGACTTGAAAAAGAAAATGGAAAACATATTCTTATTTGTGTATCTTGACAAGTCATGGAATAAATATTTTTAAGCTAGAAAAAAATTAATCCTTAAGGATATAAAAATACTAGCCAATTCATTTCATAAAGAGATAAACTATGTAGAGTCAATTATTGGCAATTTAAAAATTAATATTGTAATCTCACTTAAAATTAGAGATATAAAATTCCTAAATTAATATTAGTCAATAAAATTGAACAAAAAGAGAATAAGCATTACAGTTAGATAATACTAATTTTGAAATGAATTGACAGACATTTATTAAAATAATAAACCACAAATTAATGAATGAGAACACAGGAGAAGTTTGCCACTTATACTTTTCTACGACACATGGTGATTATCTAAGACAGAAATTCTTCTGAGATCACCAAATGCCAAGAGAGCAATATCCAATATTCAGCCTTATGTTCAATGGTACAGATTTCTTAGTGTTGGAAACTCTTGGGGTTAAAACAAAAAGAGGTGGTGGTGGCAGGGAAAACCAATGAAAATCAAGTTGGCTCTCAGATGCCACCAGTGGTGGCATACAGTCCCTGTCACATTTCTCTTTTTTCTCAGTGAAATTATATGTTATTTTCCCACACTGCCTCCCAGAACGCTGGCTCTATACAAGACAATAATAAATTCCCCATATCCAGAAGTTAGGTCTAAAAAAAATGGGAGGCTCATTCTTGCAGGTGACATATTTGAACTATTGGAAAATGAATGAACAACTTTAAAAGGTGGTAAGCTCCTATGATTGCTGGTGAAAATGGTAGGAATACAAATACTTATTTCATACCTATTTTAGTTTTGTGAATATCTGGCTATGGACTAAGAATTTTTCTCTTGGAAAAACCTCAGTAGTTTTTTCTTAAAACCATGTATCAAGTTCTCTTTCTTCTTCTTCTTCCGGCCACTTCCAGAATATTATTCTGTCTACATTCTCTAGTTATCTTTATTAAACTCTTATCAGTAGACTATAGCACTGGTCACCCTTCCTTATTTCATTCATGTCTATTCTACGCTCTTCCTTATCATTTCTTGAAGTGTTTACCAGACTGGTTTACTTTTGTTCTTCCTACCTCTCCTGCTGGTAGAGGAGAGATAAATCATTCAACATTTCAATTTTAATATTTAAGTAGAAAATCCTCCATGGCCTCTAAGTACCTCCAGTGATCTTAAACTGTTTCTTATCATCTACCCTTCCTGTGGACTCAACCTAAACAAGTCATAAAAGTAACCAAATTGCTGGCCAAATTTCAATTTCCAGGACAATCTTTCTACCTTACCTCGTCTTCACTAATATGTACATTTATGTAGACTCGGTGGATAATTTATTATCTCCTCTAAGTGTCCCAAATCATTGCTTCTATCACCTTGCCAAACTCTCTAACACCCTGGCAGGTCCATTTTCTTTTTCTGAACCAAGCTAAGAGTCATAGTCTAGCAATGTAGGAACTTTCTTGTCCATTACCCCATCTTCCTTTTTGTACAATGGATAATTGTTCACCAATTCAAAACCTATATCCCAACAGTTGAATAGCAACTATAGAAAAAACCCCACATGAATATAATAGCAAATGACAGAGCATAAGAAAGAAGGCAGTGGTATGGTTATATTAGAAAACATTTACAAGATTGTGAAGACATTTTTGTAGCAATAACTGGATGACATTGCTGTCATTTTAGTTAAAGGATAAAAAGTTTAAGAAATTCTTCAAAGAATCACAAATGTAGCATTTGTGATTCTTTGTCCTGCAGCCTATTGACTTAAAAAATTTGTCAATTTTTTAAGTCAATAAAAAAAGTTTGTCCTGCAGCCTATTGACTTAAAAAATTTCCTGTGGGGATTCATAGACAAGCAAAAATGTTTACTTGAGCTAAAACAATTCTACATTTTATAGGAGAGTATTTCTGCAGCAGTTTAATGTGCATCAAATTTTTAAGAAATGCAACTATCTCAAAGAGAGTACATTTGTTTTATGTTTTCCATCCTTTATTTCCTCAATTTGAAAAATTCCTCACTGATAGGTCCTACCATTCATGGTTTTCTGAGTCATCAGTATGACACAAATATTTCTTTTGACATTTGTATTTCACATCTAGGTGATTCTCCGTATAACAGAAAGTATTTCAAGTTTAATTATGGCATATATATTAATAATTATAATGAAATATATATTAATTTAAGAATATATTCCTAGTGTCAGAATTATTAGTGCTTGGGCATTTCTCTAAAAATTATATTGGAGAGGGGCTGGAGCAATAGCACAGCGCGTTTGCCTTGCACGCGGCTGACCCGGGTTTGATTCTCAGCATCCCATATGGTCCCCTGAACACTGCCAGGGGTAATTCCTGAGTGCAGAGCCAGGAGTAACCCCTGTGCATCGCCGGGTGTGATCCAAAAAGCAAAAAAGAAAAATTATATTGGAGAAAATCTTAACTACTACTTTTATTTTAGGATAGTAATGAGCCTTTATAAAATATTTATTTTACAAAGAGTATTATATCTGAGAGTGTTGACAACCACTATTTTAAGTATGAAAGCAAAAACCTCAAGTGAGCCCCCTAGGATTTCTGGGCCATCCCAAACCTCTATGCTCTTAGAGGCACCATTTCCTTCTCATTAAATCTCCCATCTATTCTACCTGCCCAAGCCCCATTACTCACTTCTTAGTGTTAAATGAAGCTCTTCACTGAGAAAACAGAGGTGGTCAGAAGAGACCTTATGCACATAGGAATTTTATTTGAAGTAATGGAGAGGGTTGTTGTACATCTTATACCAAGAACAGCATGCACTGCCTTTATAGGTCCTATTGTGCTTTAGAAACAAACAAAAAACACACTTGAAAAATACTGCTCTGAGTCATTTAACAGATAACCCAGAATCCCACCAATTTTTTTTGTATTTTTTCTTTTTTAAATTTATTTTATTGAATCACCATGTGGAAAGTTACAAAGTTCTCAGGCTTATGTCTCAGTTATACAATGCTCAAACTCCCATCCTTTCACCAGTGCCCATATTCCACCACCAAAAAAAAACCAATATACCTCCCACCCCCCACCCCACACCCCTGCCTGCATAACTGATAAATTTCACTTCATTTTCTCTTTACCTTGGTTACATTTCATATTTCAACACAAAACTCACTATTGTTGTTGGAGTTTCAACACAGAACTCACTATTCTTGTTGGAGTTTACCCTCCAAAAATACAGCCCTACTGACAAGGAAGCATTTGATAATTAGTTTTCCATTGATGAGAATGAAGAGATATAACGTCGAGGGGCCGCAGTAGCGGCCACATGGTTTAGGAGAATCCCACCAATTTTAATTGGAGTAACATGGGAGGAATCTGAAGCAAATCCAGGTTATAGGAGACTTGTCTGTCACCGTGAGACATAAGAGGTATCTGGAGTACTAAGAATATAGTGTTGGGTCTCACAATGCAATAAAATAAATGCAGTGTGAACCCTGTCCACACTGTCAATAAAATAAATGCAGTGTGAACCACAGTCTCTGCCAAGACAAATCATTATGTTTATGAAAAATGACCCATGGGAGATAGCAAAACTTTTTTTGAGATTGAGACACAACTGTGTCCAATTGGATGTTTCAACAAAGCTGCCCACCATGGGATGGGTGCATAAATAACTTCCAAGTCATAGGTCGTAGCTACTTTCAGTTGAACAACAGAAGTGGTGAATTCAAAATCAGAGACAAGCACTTTTTGAAGGCTGACTTCATAGGGAGAAAGCCCTGGATAATGTGATTCAGACTAGAAATAGTGCTAGAAAGACTAAGAAAAATCTAGAATGGGCAGAGAAGGAAGCTATCGGCCTTAGCTACAGTAGCGGGGATTGGGTCTTAATTTGCTAACCCTATTAAAATCATGTTAGAAGACTGCAACAGAAGAGCACATTTAAAAGCTGAACTATCACTTTTCATCGGGGAGAATTGAGGAATTGAGGGTAACTTGTTTCCTGGTAGATATCATTAGAGATCAAGTGAAACAAAGTAGAGTAAGAAACGACATTCTTATTCTGCAAAAACTGGGTTCAGTTCAAATTTACTCAACCCCTCTGCCTCTATCGTTTATATTATTGTTTTAAAATACTGATTTTGGTCTTTGAGCCACCCTCAGCTATGCTCAGGGCTTACTCCTGCCTTTGCACTTAGGAATTACTCCTGGTGGCTCTCTGGACACCATATGTGATGCCAAGGATTGAACCTGGGGTTGGCTGCATGCAAGACAATTGCCTTACTCTCTATACTATCACTCCAGTCCTTGTTGTTGATATTCTTAATGAAGATCCTAACCACCACTACTGTCATTTCATCTTCTACCACCATCAACTTTTCATTTACCAGAAATTCAGAGGAAAAAGCTAATTTTTAGCACAGCTTCCTTCATACTCAATAAGAAGTTGAGAATGACTCCATTTCCTTGATTTGAATTGTAATTCTACTTTTTCAGGTCTTAGGGAGTATATTGAATGACAGAACATCAGCTTTGATTTCCCAGCTTTCAGAAGGGGTCAGAATAAAACCAGACAAGGAGGGTATCAGTGTTTCTTAGGGCAAACTGACTAATGAGAACCCAGAAGCAGAAAGGATTTATTATATGAATTCCTTTGCCTTTTCTAACAGGATATGGTGTCTATATAGATCTAGATGGAAGTGTCCCAGTGAGATAACTCATGAAACTATGGCCAATTCTAATGATACACCATCAGGATTTTATTTCTCTTTTTCTCTGAAACACTTTTTGTTTTCCTTCCATTTTTGATGACCTAAGTTTGGACCTCCTGATGTCCAAAAATCTTAACATATAAATGATGCTTCAGTCCATTGTTTTCCATGTAACTATAATGAAAACACAAAAATCACGACCAGAGAAGGCAATTTAAATCTCCAGCAGGCCCTACTCTCAGGTAGGGTGCCTGGCTACAAAAGTCTAAGTTAAGTCTAAATAATCTCATGGCCAAGAGTTTAGATGATGGAGACACGATTAAACCTTATAAGGATTACCGTGTAAGGATTCAAAAAGATAAATTTGATCACAGTATATAATGTGATTATAACATATTATATATATACATGTAATGTATATATATGCATGGATGTAAGCTTGCTTTTTCATTTACTTTCAAAATTTTCAAGAAAGGAAAACAACCTCTCCTGCTGGTTTCAGGAGACAACCAACCCCTCAGGGGTGACAGAAAGGAGCTGGTCAAGTCCAACTTCCACTGTTAATAAACATTCACGTAGAGCAAAGGCCGTTTGACTGTAGTGTTCAGCACAGCATGAGCTTTTATGTAAAAGCAACAGACCTCTTAATATTCCGTTTTATAAATGAAGAGTTGACAGACTCTTAACTGTAATGGCACTAGCAGGCCCAGCTATAATGACTGTACATGTGCATAACATAAATTGGAACTTTATAGTCTCCGTAGACTGCGATCTTTAGTTCCTGGAAGCCAGCACTAGGTGGAGACAATGATTCACACAATGCTTATAGGAGGCCTTTTTGGTGAGAACTTATTACTATTAGTCATTTCTATTCTCTTCTGTGATATCCTTGATCAATTGGTATTTTTAATAGAAACAGTACACAAAACAAGAAATCTCAGAGATTGAAAGGGTCTGTCTGAAAACAAGTACATTTATTAGGCAGAACGCAGACAAAGTCAGGTTCAATGGCAACATTATGTATTTAAAAGTATCTATATTAACTCAGTTTCTATCAAGGGAAAAATTATGTTTTTGATGTCTTATAAGTACTCCCACAGTTAGGAGTACATGGTAGTTAAAATGTACTCCTGAATTTATCAGTACTTTCAGGATCAAAACTTAGGATCATACTTCAATATTTTGGTTGGTAGCTACCTCCCCTCTATCCTATCAATTTCAGTTTGATAAACAGTCATGATTCCATAAGGATACAACACAAATTTAATCTCACAAAGGAATTGGAAACAAGAACCCTCTTAGGCTTTTGGAGTCTGGTGTCTTTGGAATTGTAGCAAATTGTAGCAGGAAATGAGATACTGTGCAAAAACCTAGCAGGAAGATATTATTTGCACTCTTGAAAGTAAATAGTAAAATAATTTTTTTTTTTGCTTTTTGGGTCACACCTGGCGATGCACAGGGGTTACTCCTGGCTCTGCACTCAGGAATCACTCCTGGCGGTGCTCAGGGAACCATATGGGATGCTGGGAATCGAACCTGGGTCGGCTGTGTGCAAGGCAAACACCCTACCCGCTGTGCTATCGCTCTAGCCCCGGTAAAATAATTTTTAAAACTCTGTTTCTCAGTTAAAGATATAGAGTCTTTTCATATGCTATATGGACACATACAATATATAATTTGGATTTGATATAGTAAATGAGAAATATTTTGACAAATTCCAATTCAAATTATCAGTGTCTAACAAACATGCATGTAGAAATGATCAGATTAAATCCCACAAGTGTCGGAAAAACTTTTAATGCTATGCTTTACACTAGGACCTATTTAATTTATTTAACTGGTAACTTTTATTTTAGGTTGTCTAAACCATCAGATTGGGTCATTTAGAATTTACCAATAATTAATTTAAATTACATGCTTCCTCAAAAACAGTGATCAGTACATTATTAAGCAGAACAGATGTATGTTTGAATGCTGATTTAGCTACAAATAGTTTGTACAAATTTTAAGTAAGCCATCTTAATAAAATGATAGGAGAAAGAAATGGACATGTTACAAAATTAATAACTACCTACTTTGATTGGGATTTAATGATAGTCAAATAATTGCTCATTTACACTATACTGAAGAGTTTAGTTCTCCAGCAGGGAATAAATTCAATGTTTGGGAATTATAAATACATGCTAATCTTTAACACTGGACAAGAGTTTAAGAATTAGATAAATGGCTGGAAAACTGGATCTATCAAATATCATTGTCCAGTCTTTTATCAATACCCCTATACACAACTTATTCTAAACATTAAAAATAAATCTAATAATTGATATAAATTATTGTTTTATTTGGGTGCAGGAACACCAAGCAGTGCTCAGGGGTTACACCTGGTGGTGCTCAGGGACCACAGATGGCTGTTAGGATTCAAACTATTGTCAAGGCTACAGCTAATTGAAAGGCAAGTGCCTTGGCCTCTGTACTCCAGAATGTGTTTTAAGATTTAATTTTAAAGTAACTTTATCTCAACTGGAACAAGGACCCAAAGACCACAGTTCTTAATTTATAAACAAAAAAATTCATATAAAATATTATTCTACTCTTTCCTAGAATATTTTATACAAACAAATACAATTGGGATTTGTCTGTTGAATATATTCTCATTCATATCATCTCTTCGCATTACTTTGACTTTTTCCTGTTGGGGTGGTGGTTTTGTGTTGAACTATACCTAGCATTAATCAGGGCTTATTCCTGCAGTACTCAGGGATCTCTCCTGGTGGTGCTCAGGGGGTCAAACCCAGGGCTAAGCCAGGTGTAAACCACTATACAATCTCTCCAGCTCCATCTGTACATTATTTTAATAACTACACAATTAACTAATACAGAAACTGAAGCTTAATGCAATGAGGAGATAAGAGGTAGAACTCTATGATCTTATTTTCATCTGGCAAAACTGGCAATTTCTACAAATGAAAAATAATTCCAACAATTATTCTAAAAAGAATACCTATTTTATATTAATTTACATAATTTTATATTGTGTTCTCTATGAAAACAATTTTTAAGTCATTTAACACAATCTAAATTATTTTTAAAAGATGTTGGAGACCTATAATACATTAGTGGTAATTGCAAGCAATATGTATGTATTTAGTCTAGAAAGATAATTTAGTCAAACCTGACATCTCTCACAAATTTGCTTTTTAAAATAAGTCTTTGACCTGCTCTATTTTGTTTTGTTTTTCAGTTGGGTGAGCTTGTTGGCTATTTAGATTCTAGATACATAGAAGCAATCTATATTCAGCACTAAAAACCTATCATTATCTTCTATAGTCAGAGGGTTTCATACTTGTGTAAGAGCAAAGCTCTCTTTGACACTACAGTAAAATCTCCATCAAGGGCATGATTTGTAAACAAACAAAACCCAGCCATTCTTTTTTCAACCACCCTTGCTTATGTTACTATTCCACACAATCTTTGAGTTATTGAATCTATTTCGCTTATACCTTTCTGGGCCTGAGAGGTTAGTTTTGGTATTTCAAATCTTCGGGGGGGGGATCAACTTCCTGAAAATGTTGTATAGATTTTTGTGTAAATAAAGATATTAATAGTTTTGACTGAATACTTGCTCTCCTCTGAAATGACCTTTGAGGCACTCCAGGGTACTCAAAAGAAGGTTGAGAGGGTTTCTGCCTATTGGAGATATATGGTATATGGGAAAGAAGCAAAAATTACATGCCTAGAGAATTTTTTGTAGTCAATGTGTTATGAAAAGAAATAGCACTTTCGAGAACATTCATAACAGGCAGGCGTAACAAAATGACAATGTCATGAGCTCTCTAATAGGGAAAGTGTTATAAAGTTCTTGTGGTAAAAGAAGGGAGAGAAGCCTTGAATAAATTTTGTATAGATGGAGAGAGAAAAAAAAGAGCTTGGGATGGTCAGATGAAAAATTAGAAATTCAGTTTCAAGAGACAGAAAAAGAATGATATATCGACATTATCTAAACACTCTAAAGTATATAATTCTCTTAGTAAAGATCATGATTATATCTAGGAAAGAATGCTGGAATATTTGTAGTTTTCTTGCATGTAGATGTAGCTATGTATCAAGTTCTGATCAAGTGGAGTATATGAGGAATAGAGATAATGTGAACCACTCACAGGCCCTCCATGAAAATGGACATGTGCTACCCAATCCCCTTTAATATACAAGATGAAGACTTAAATAATCATTTTAGAGGCATGGGTAAAAGGTGCACGATAAGAATGGCAGAGCTCCCTACCAGCCCTGTAGCACAATGATGCCCAGATAAAAGACTTCCCTGCAAGCCTAAAGATTTTGAACTGGTACCACAGATTACTCTAAACACTTTTTTGGGGTAGTTGTTTTTTTTTGTTTGTTTGGGGGTTATACTTGGTGGTACTCAGGGATTACTCCTACCTCTCCACATAGGAATCATTTCTAGGTCGTCTTAGGGACCAAATAGGGTGCCAGGGTTCTTACCAGGTTAACTGCATACAAAGCAAGTATCTTTTTTTAGGGGGTCACACCCGGCGATGCACTGGGGTTACTCCTGGCTCTGCACTAAGGAGTTACTCTGGTGGTGCTCGGGGAACCATATGGGATGCTGGGAATCGAACCCGGGTTGGCCACATGCAAAGCAAACGCCCTACCCACTGTGCTATCACTCCAGTCCCAAAGCAAGTATCTTACCTCCTGTTCTATCACTCCTCCTAGAGTCCCTCACTATCTCTGGCTCAGGAAATTTTTCTTTATGTTGTTTATTGCCAAGTACACAGTTTCTGTATAACTATATATCCCATTCTTTCTTTCCCTAGTCTCAAAAAATCTACCACAAATCTACCACTGCTACCAAAAAATTACAGTTCCATGACTATTTGGAACCTGTTTGTAATGATATACCACAGAACATTTGGCTTCAAAGTTTCTTAATATCATGATGTAATATTGCTTATATAATTACTCATGATACTGTTTAAGTATTATGTTATCCATAAAAACTAGCTTCAATGATTCCTTTCTAGGGTATTTACCAAGTTTAATTTGTTGATCATGACCTCAAGATCAATTTTATGGCAAGGGGCTGGAGCAATAGCACAGTGGGTAGGGCGTTTGCCTTGCATGCGGCTGACCTGGGTTCGATTCCTTTGTCCCTCTCGGAGAGCCTGGAAAACTACTGAGAGTATTCTGTCCGCACAGCAGAGCCTGGCAAGCTACCCGTGGCGTATTCGATATGCCAAAAACAGTAACAACAAATCTCACAATGGAGACGTAACTGGTGCCCACTGGAGCAAATAGCTGAACAATGGGATGACAGTGCTACAGTGCGACAGCCTTGATGTGGCTCAAGTGATAGAGCAAATGTCTAGTACGTATGAGACTGTAATTTCAATCCCTGGGACTATATGGCCCCTTAAATTTTTCTCAAGTAGCCCTTGACCGATAAGCCCTTGACCTAGCCCAAACACTTATAGGTGTGACCTCTAAAAAATACTGAAAAAACATCCTTTACTCATCACTCATAATCACGTACCAATATAATCATTTTCCCCCTTAACCTCAACACTACAATCTTTCAGTAATTTCATAACATGCTTTCTTCTCACTACCAGTAAGAAGAGAAATAATAGGCCAGTTATTTGGACAATAAATAAGACAGTATCATTTTCACAAGGTGTGCACATTCTTTCACTCACATGGCTTAAGGTCAACTATACATAAGTACATCCTGAAGATCAAATGTGAGTCAATATAGGGACAATCACATGTAAGTCAAGTTAGAGGTAGGCAGTGGACCATGCAGTGTCAGGACCCTGAACTTATCCTGTGTCTGGCATGCGTGAAGGTCAGTACTATTCTGAAGGTTCCCATTCCCACAACATCTCCTCCACACAGAAGATTGTTGATCAGCAAGAGTGATCCACTCAAGCTCGTTAAGCCAGAGCTCCTCACCTGGGACATCCATCCAACACTAAATGGATGAGAGAGTACCCTGAAAAAGAAAAAAGGGAATAGCATCTAACCAGCCACAGGCTGGACCGGAAACTTCCTACACTGTCCTAGCTACTCAGTCACTGGAAGAGACTCTCAGAAAACTTAAAGGATAACACTTCAAAGTGCAGGGTAACCTAAACACTGGAGGCCATGCCTGCCTAAAGGATAGTGCTGTGAGTTTCCAGAGAATCATGGGATGGACTTCAATTCTGTCCTGCTCAGGTGGGTTCAAAAAGACTGAGACCAATGAGGAATTCTGTGATTGTATTTTTTTTTGTGAATATTTGCTTTTCAAATATTTCCCCGAATAGTTTTCCCAACTCCTGCCATGGTTCTCCCTTTTTGTTTTAGGGCCATATTCACCCAACTTTGCTCAGAGATTACTCCTGGTTCTGTACTCAGGGATGACTCTTGGCAGTGCTCAGAGTCAGAGGACCTTATGTGATGCTGGGGATAAAACCTGGATGAGCTGCCTGAAAGGAAAGTGTCCTACTTGCTGCGCCATATCCCTAGCTTCCAAAATATCCTATTGGGTCTACTAATTATCTTTTGTGAGTCTATTTCAATTTTTCATCAAAAACTCAGGAAGACAAATAGAAGAAAGAACAAGCATGGGGACAGAAAGAACACAGTGGAGATTCCATATGAAAAGAACAAGAGCAAGTAAGTACACGAGAAAAGAAAAAATGAGCATAGACAGTGCCAGGACAAAAATACATATTTATAGGATGTTCACAAATGTAATAGTAACAAAGATCCTTTGCTTAAAGTTGGTCTTGAGAAGCTAACCCAATATGTTCTCTCTGTCTGTCTGTCTGTCTGTCTGTCTTTTTGTCTGTCTCTTTGTCTCTCTCTCTCTCTCTCTCTATCTATCTATCTATCTATCTATCTATCTATCTATCTATCTATCTATCTTATTCTAGGTACCAGAAAACCAAAGAACTGAGAGTTTCTATCCCTGATGCATCACTGTTTGGAGAAAGGGATAGTCCATCCAATGGAACAAGTTTTGTTTATATAACGGGAGCAGGGTGATCAAGGCTGTTTGTTTATGCAACAAACTACAGGGAACTGACTAGAGTCAGTGACTGTTCCAGATGGTGGGGAAAGTGGTCAAGTAGAGAAAATGGGAAACATATTTCCCAGAACTCAGAATCTGGTCCATGGGACACACTGCCAAAATCTTGTTAGTGAATTTTAAGTTCTCAATTTTCTTTGTGCTTTATATTAAAACTTCTTGGATTTGATGTCGATGACTAAGGTAAAGCGGGAACAGAGGCAGTAACCTTGTGTGGGGAGTTTACTGCTTTTCTCATTACCCACTTTGGACACTGGGAAATGACCAAAGGATGTGTAGGACCGATAGAATCTGCTCAAGTTCCAATACTATGTACCTACACTGTGAAGATCTTATGTCTTTCCAGCTCCAGACAGCTGTGTCTGAGTCATGCTTGACCTTCACAGGGTGGGAATCATTCCCAACACCTAATTTCTTGGGAAGTTATAACCTTGACCTAGAGCATGGAATGTTCTCCTTGCAGAAAAGAAAATTTTTCTTGTCTCAGACCAGGTTTCTTCGTCTCCTGTCTGTCACCTACCCTCAGAGCAAAGAATTTCTCAAAAGAAGTTGATGAGTTGAAAATACAAGGAAGAGAAAGAGTTACTTAAGAGAGAAGATGGGCTTATCCAGTGTGAAGCGAGCCAAGTATAACTGTGAGCAAGCCCAGTATGGGAAAGTGCAGGTAGTACACAGCCACACCCCAAAGCGAGGTACAGGTGAATCCCCAAGAATGGAGAAGTGTGTCATACAGTAAAAGAGAAATGATCCTTCTCCAGCAGAGATATGGGCAAACCCACATTGGAGAAACAGGCACCTTAGCTCTGAAAAGTTAGTTTTATAAAAGTTTTCCCAAAGTTCCCTCCAAAGTCAGTTTAAGGGTGTTATCAAGGTGAGTTCAGGACCGTTAATGGGCTTCTTTGAGGAGGTTGGAACAATAGTACAGTAAGTAGGTCACGCGCCTTGCATGAAGCTGATCTGTTTTAATATTCAGCACCCCACATGGTCCCCTGAGCCTGCCAGGAACAATTCTGGGAAGTAACCCCTGAGCAGTGATGGATATAGCCCCAAAACAAATAAAAGTATTTTTATTTGATATTCTTAACATGATCTTTGTTTTTATGATGGAGCCTCTCTTCCCAAAAAAGGTCTACCCCAAGATCTAGGCCTAGAATTCTGCATCTCACAGGCTTTCCAAGCCCCTCAGATGGGTCCTTTACTTCAAAGCCTTCACACCTTTGGACTGGTTTGGGTTCCAGATAGTGTGTTTTCCGAATCCACATCCACATGGGTCTATCTGCCTGTAATAGATTCTAAAATCAAAAATGAGAGACTATACATAAACCCTGAAGATTTTCCTTATTAAGCCGAGTAAGAGATAACTTATATAATGTGATTTGGCAGGTAATGAAAGTTCAAACTTAGGTTTCAAACTAGGTTCTGAAATTCTATTATTACCACTCAAATTTCTTTAGGCTTAAAAAGAATAGGTAAATATTTAGTTGTTTAATTGATGCATTGCAAAATTTGCTATTTGTACATTATAATATGTGATAAGTTGAATAATTATACCTCAAAAGTTAATCATGCTAGTCATCAGGAAGATGCAAATCAAAACAACGAGATATCATCTCACACCACAGAGACAGGCACACATTCAAAAGAACAAAAGCAACTAGTGCTGGTGTAGATGTGGGGGGAAAAGGGATGCTCTTTTACTGTTGGTGGCAATGCCCACTGGTCCAGCCTTTTTGGAAAACAATATGAACAGTACTTCAAAAACTAGAAATTGAGCTTCCATATGACCCTGCAATACCACTTCTGGGAATATATCCTGAGGCTGCAAAAAAGCATAGTAGAAATGACATCTGTACTTATATGTTCATTGCAGCAATGTTCACAATAGCCAAAATCTGGAAACAACCCAAGTATCCTAGAACAGATGACTGGTTAAAGAAACTTTGATACATCTACACAATGAAATACTATGCCGCTGCTAGGAGAGATGAAGTCATGAAATTTGTTTATAAATGGATAGACATGGAGTGTATCATGCTAAGTGAAATGAGTCAGAAAGAGAGGGACAGACATAGAAGGTCTGCACTCATTTGTGGAATATAGAATAACATCACATGAGGCTGACACCCAAGGACAGTAGATACAAGAGCCAGGAGGATTGCCCCATAGCTAGAAGCCTGCTTCATGAGCGGAGGGGAGAAGACAGATGGAATAGAGAAGGGATCACTAAGAAAATGATGGCTGGAGGAGTCAGTCGAGATGGGAGATGCATGCCGAAAGTAGATAATGGACCAAACATGATGACCTCTCAGTGTCTGTGTTGCAAGCCATAATGCCCAAAAGTAGAGAGAGAGAGTAAGGGGAATATTGTCTGCCTTAGAGGCAGGGGGAGGGTTAGAAAGGGGGGGGTATACTGGAGATATTGGTGGTGGGGAATGTGCACTGGGAGGGATGGATGTTTGATTATTGTGTGATTGTAACCCAAAAATGAAAGCTTGTAACTATCTCACAGTGATTCAATAAAATTTTAAAAATATTATTCACATTTTAACTCTCACAAAAATAGACTACACATGTGATTAGAAATCAGGATAGAGATGTAATCATAAATGATGTGAATGGGTTCTAAATGTAATCCCCAGTATTGCATCTTCATAAGACAGACGCAGAGAGAAATTTGGCCCTAGATAAAAGAGGGTGATGGATGCACAGAATTGAAGTAATGAGGCCACAAACCAAAGGATACCAACAGCCACCAGAAGCTGAAAGAGGTAAAACAACTAATTTTTTACCTTGGAACTGTTCTTAATTAAAAAAGATTTGAATATTTAAAAAATTGAGGGGCACCATTATGCAAAAATCAAAATAATTAGATATATACTATTGTAAGCATGTTACCTAAACTATCATAGCACTGTTGTCCTGTTGTTCATTGATTTCCTTGAGCAGGCACCAGTAACGTCTCCATTGTGAGACTTGTTGTTACTGTTTTTGGCATATCGAATACGCCACAGGTAGCTTGCCAGGCTCTGCCGTGCGGGCGGGATACTCTCGGTAGCTTGCTGGGCTCTCCGAGAGGGATGTAGGAATGGAACCCAGTTGGCTGCATTCAAGGCTAACACCCTACCCATTGTGCATTACTCCAGTCCTAAACTATAATAATAAAAATAAAATATTAATAACAAAGTAAGTTTTATTCCCAGGTTTGGTTAGCAATAATTAGCTACTAAGTCCATATTTGAGTAATTATTTTTTATGATCATTTAATGCTAAAAGGAGGTGAAATGATATGCATGATACCCTATCAGTAGTAGTATTATAAACCACAGAGTATAAATGAGGAGGACGGGGTTAAAAAAAGGAAAAACTTCTTTTAATAAAGGTAAACTGGGCGGAAAGGGGACGGTGGAAGTGGACCTGGAATATTGGTGGAGGGTTGAGGACACTGGTGAAAGGATTGGTGTTGGAACATTGTACACCTGAAACCCAACCATGAGTAACTTTGTAACTTTGTAATTCACTGTGATTCAAGACATTATTTTTATTTTAATTTAATTTTTTTTTTTTGCTTTTTGGGTCACACCCAGTGATGCACAGAGGTTACTCCTGGCTCATGCACTCAGGAATTACTCCTGGTGGTGCACGAGGGACCATATGGGATGCTGGGAATCTAATCCGGGTCGGTCACTTGCAAGGCAAACATTCTACCTGCTGTGCTATCAATCTAGCCTCTCAAAACATTATTTTTAAATAACAATGTAAAACAAAAATAATAAGATAATATTAGGACCATAATCAAAATCATAAATTATAAATTAATAAGAAATGCACATGATCCTGTGGTATGTGGGGGTTTAAAAAAAGAGGTAAAAGAGAGTTTGTTCAGATTTCCAGGACCTGTGTGTTCTGGAGAACCACTGAGCAGATCTGCAGAACCATTGTCCCAGAAAAGGTTTATGCTCAGGGTTTACTCTTGGCTCCGTGCTCAGGGTTCACTCTTAGTGCTTGGGGGATCATTTATGGTGTCAGGAATCAAACTGGATTTTCAGCACACAAAGTGAACAACTTATGTGCTGTAAGAGGGTTTTGTGGCCAATTTCCCTTAAACAAATTAATTTTTTTTTTTTTGGTGAAGGCCAGCCTTTTGTCTCTGATTAAAGGGACTCATGCTAATGTGCTTGAGTGTGCTTGAGAGGATTTAGCATGGGGGAGGGGGAACCCAGCCTAAGGTTGACACTCCCTTTTAAATGGAA
Organism: Sorex araneus; assembly: GCF_027595985.1. Classification (NCBI taxonomy): domain Eukaryota; kingdom Metazoa; phylum Chordata; class Mammalia; order Eulipotyphla; family Soricidae; genus Sorex; species Sorex araneus. Next base: position 132,857,827 of record NC_073307.1, read on the forward strand.
TGAAAAGATGCACGAGTCAATATGATACAACATAGCTATGTTGCCAAATATGGTCTCTACTAGCCATAGAGGACAATTTAAATATAAATTTGAATTAAAATAAAAATAGATTTCTCCATCACACCACTTGAAATTCTCAACAGCATAGCACTGCCACACAGCACGAGAGAGTGCTAAGATGTGAAACGCATTTAGTTTGTCAGAAGTTGACAGTAAGAGGAGAACAATGTGGTACAATAAATGTGAATTGACTCCCACCAGACAGAACCATTCATGAGTTAAACAAAGCAGCCGGGGAAGATAGTTCAAACCATACAGCATATACGTAGCATGTGCAGTGCAATGAGCTGGATCCCTGGCGTAGCTTAGTCCCCAAAACAGTGATAAGTATGGGCCCGGAAGACCTTAAGCACTGCCAGCCACTGCAAATACAGCTCTGCTAATCAGTGGCCCTTAAAAACATATAGAATAGTGAGCAGCATGTCTGCCTATAGAAATAGCCTTAATTCATTGAACAGGTCTATATTTAATTACTCTATGAATTAAATGTCAACCGCTCATGAAATGCCTTATTCAAAACTTCTCATTCTCACAATTTAGCATGTTCTTTAAGTGACAAATGTATAAACTATAAATGCTAGATTCCCATATAAAATCATTTTCAAGGATATCCTGTGGGCTAATGATATATAACTAGATAAGTGCTCAACCAATCCTACCCACCCTTCTTCCCAGACTCACACCTAATTCTTTCTAATTTTTCCACTTTTCCTTGCCTTCCAAACACATGTTACCACTGCAAATCCATGGCATCACTCTTGTGTTCTGGGCATAGGTCACAAGCTCCCTGCAAATCACTGTGAAGAAGCACTTGGCTCTAATAATTGATGGGGAATCACATGAATTGTGCACTTTTGAACTGCCCTTTAAGCGTGGCAAAATATTGGCTGATATGTGCTGTGGGAATGTCCAGTGCATCTCACCAAGTGCTTTTCTTAATGTTTTCTTTACCCACTACAGTAGCAGTGGAAACAGAATATGTTGCTTTATTAGTTTTCAGTTCTCAACAATTCTTCTCTTAGATCTGAACAGAATATGTGGGTATTTGATTTTGCCTATTATTTCTCAATGAATGAAATAAAGTTCAGATAAACCTACCTGGAGGGTATAGGAAAAGCTCATAGTTGACTCAGCTGCTGCTTACTGAATCACATAATACACATGGGAAAGAATTCCTTCAAACATAAAGAAAGACCCTTGATTACACAGAAAGAACCTTATTTTGTGCAGTAATTTTGACAAATCAGTTCAAGTTTGAATGTCATGAAGAGAAGTGCTCATTGAATGTTTGATGAGGAAATTGATAAAAATCGGGGTATATAAGAGAGTCTTCTCTGCCTTTCACAACAAAACAAAATGTTTTTGTTGATTTTTTTTTTGTTTAGAGATGAGAAGCAATAAAGATCATAGTCTGTGAGCCTGAAATTGCCCTCTATATTTTCCTTTCATTTAATAATTTATTTACTTTTTATTGAATCAAGTGAGATAGACCATTTCAAAGCTATTTTGTGCTTGGGTTTCAGTCATAAAATGTTCCAAGGCCCACTCCTCCACTATTCATTTCCCACCACCAATATCCCCAATATCCCCCAAACCACACACACTTCCCTTTCTGCCTGCTTCTATGGCAGGCACCTCCCACCTCGCCACATCTTTCCCCCCACCCCGACCCCTTCTGGGTATTACGGTTTGCAACAAGATCAGCAAGTTTGTTCAGAAAGTTTAGTATTTTTCTGGGAAAGCACAGTAGAGTAGCTTTCTTTTTTAACTGGGTGGCAGCTTTGAGGTGTGGATGTGACTTCCAGGGACAGAGAGTTTAGGGGGATTTAGCTCATCCTGACCCACAGAAAGCCTGGAGATTTCATACACAAAAACCCGAAACCCTGAATTTTCAGCAGATTAATACCTTGGTGAGGTCCCTTCCAAGAGGGTGGAGTCTGACCAAGGGGATGGCTGCAATTTTGGATGATGGGAGCAAGCAGCTGCTAAGAGATCTGTTTGGACGGGCACCAGGCTAACTCACCCCACTTCGATGAACGCCGGTCTGTTCAGCCTTATGCAGGTCTGTGGCTTTTGATGGCTTTTGATCTCTTTCAAGATTCATTTATGGGTCTCTGAAGCAAGGCCAGTAAATGAACTTGTATGGCTGGGCCAGGGGTGGTTTGTAGGTGTGGTTCCTGCATACCTAACATCTGGTGGTTTAATTTCTCCAGAAACTTAGTCCTGAGATGTTAGAGTTTCGCCAGAGGCACAGTGGTGAATTGGGGGTATCAAGAAGCCAGAAGGCACCATCAGGCGCTTGCCCTGCAGGTCCAGGTTGGCCTGCTGGAGGCTCGGTGGCCCCTCCATCCCAGTGGTGGCAGCAGCAGCGGCCCGGGAAGGTACCAGGGCTGGAGCCATGGCTGCGAACTTTCACAGTCTGGGCACTCTGCGTGGGCCACAGCTACTAGACCAGCAGAGCCTGAACGGCGGGTTTACCTCCCCCTACCCCCCATGCCAGATCTTCAGACAGTTGGGCGCTCAGGGAGGTTTTCCTCCATAATATGCTGCAGGCAGTGCAGGCTGGGCTGGGGAAGGAGTGGCAGCAGGGCCAGGCTGCCAGCAGCTGAGCCACGGGAGCAGCGGCAGCTTTTAGTCTTGGCACAGTGTCTGGGCCTATCGCAGGCACCCAGCCGGCACCCAAGCCAGATGCTCAATGGTGGAAACCTGGGGTGCCACAGCAATTCCAGGCCCCAGGCAGGCCTTTAAAGGGTTTAAAAGTTTAAAGATAGATATATTCATTCCCACAAAAGTATCCGCAGTTCAGTGTTCTGAGAGCTGCCACCGTTCCACCCATCCGGGCACCTTCTCTTACGCTGCTGTCCTCTTGGCTCCTCTGAGCTAGTAATCCCTATTTTTTTTTCTTTTTTGGGTCACACTCCACAATGCACAAGGGTTACGCCTGGCTCATGCACTCAGGAATTACTCCTGGCGATGCTCAGGGGACAGAACTGGGATGTTGGGAATCGAACCCAGGTCAGCTGAGTGCAAGGCAAACGCCCTACCCACTGTGCTATGGCTCCAGCCTAATCCCTATTTCTGATGGAAGGTGGAATAAGCAGAACGGATCAGATGATACCTTGCCGTGTGCTGCCCTCTGAGGGCCCGAATTAAACTGGCCAGGTGGCCTGAGAGCGCCTGAACCAGGGAGTGGCATGGGCCCCTGAGCTCTGGGGACCCCGCCCCTACTCTTCTCCAGCCTCTGGCCCTAGGCCATGGGTGAGCTGGCAGGTCCTGGCACCGCAAGCAGCGGGTGTCCCACAGAAGCTCTCTTGGGATCCGGTGGGGGCGCTATTTCCCTTTTAATGTAGTGCTTTAGGCCAATGAAACTCTAAAGCATGTAAGTAATCCTACTTAGTACACAGCATAATACTATGTGCTAGCATTAAATTCAATATATAGGAAATGGGGTCTATTTCTGTAGGGCTTGGGGACGGGAGGTTCTCCATTTTGTTTTAATGTATCCCCAGTGCCTAGAACACAATCTGCTAATTTGCACCAAATGAAATTGTGGCGAACACCTGCTGACAATCAATAGTTTTCTCCTGGGATTTACTTTTGTCTGCCTCATGCTTTGCTCAATGGACAAAGAGTCCAAGAAGCAAAGAGGAGGTGCTGACTCGGAGGCAGCCGAGGCAGTATGCCTTCTTCAGTTTGAAATCATTCTCTGAGATCTCAGGAGTCTCTTGATAAGTGGTACCAAATATACTTCCAATCTCCTCCCAACCTCTTCTTGATTTCAGGTCATGCTGTTTGTGTGAGCTCCAGGTACTGAAAGTAGGCTAGGGCTAACCTGGTGTGGTGGGACAGAGATTGGACATGGAACTAGTGTGGTCACCTGCTTGGCATTTTGGAGGTCATAGCAGTGCTGGACAGAATTGTGAAGATATGGCTTGTCAGCCATGGACAGGAAATTTCTATCACAACCATGTAAATTCTAGAGTGGCTTGGGTGGATGGATGGATGGATGGATGGATGGATGGATGGATGGATGGATGGATGGATGGATAGATAAAGGGATGGATGGATGAATGGATGGATAGATGGATGGATTTGCATTGAAAATAATGTCCTTACATGAGCCAGTGAAATATTTCAGGAACAAAGAAATGAATATGATACACGCACTTTAAAAATATTCTGACACTGAGATGATCAAACAATTGTTCGGAGGAGTGGGGAAAGAGCGAAGAAGTAGACTAGAAAGAACATCAACAGTGGAGGGACTTGGACACTTTGGTAGTGGTGAGGTGAAGAAAATTTGTACATCAAAACTATAAGTATTAACACGATTATAACATGCTACCTGAACTATAATAATAAAAAAGCAAAATAAAAACAAATAAAATTATTCCAATAACAGCCAACAGAGTCCATAATAAAAATGTTGAATGTTCATGAGATATATTGAAGATATATTAGAGTTCATTAACTTCCAATCTGAAAATAATACAAAAGATTTTACAAGAAGACATTACAAGTCAAATTCTAAACCAACCAAAATCTTAAAATGTATCACTCAAAAATCAAAAGCAGACTAAAACTTCATTTTTTTAAAAAAAAATTCCAAATTCACAAAAATAAATGTTTTTTTTTTCTTGTCAGGACTCCATTTGGCACCAGTTCTGGCACCTTAAGTTCCCCACCAGGCATTTTTTCTGCAGAGCAGCATGGTTGAGAGCAACTATCTGATGCCAGAGGCCTGGGATTAAATCTTGGCTTCAACCTCTGATGAGCTGGGTGACCTTGGACAAGTCATGCTTGGGATAAGGAGATGTGTACTCTGGAGAGCTATTATGAAGATTTAATGCATCATTACTTGTAAAGGAAAATAATAGTGCCTCGTTGGTACTCCACACTCTTGTAAGGCTGATTTTAAGAGTTAAGTGTTGTGCTACTGCTAAATTATATAAATGATGTGTGGCCCATACATTGTTAGTTGTTTTTCATTACGTGCAAAATCATTTTTCATCTTAGAAAAATGGACATCCATATTTTGGTCAATTACAATTTTATAAAGATTGGCTTCTAAGTTAACTACATAGTAACTTCATAATAACAATAGATTTCAACCTTCTCAAAATATATTTTAGCTTATTGCCACAATCAACTTGGATTAATGTAATATGAATTGGTGTTTGGTAAGTCTGCAGGTGGAAAAGCTGTGTTTTAACTTCATCTCGCTGGCTAATGAAGATATCTTCAACGTTTCAATCATTTAACATCTAAGCTAAAGATATAGTATAATAAGAAAGAACCAAATATTCATCTGCGCTGGAAAGCTGCATGCAAACCACACACTGAGAATAATAAGGCGGCTGGAACAGAGAAGTCCAGGAAAGTTCTCCTGAAATACTGATTAAGCAGATTGCATACGCTCTTTAAAAATATGCTTTTCAACCATTTTTAGGGGGGAATGAGCATCACTTATACCTGTTTTTTTTAAGACAATTCTAGGATATTATTTTCTTAAAATAGCTAACCACACATTCGTGATCTCATATTCACGTATGTTACAAATGTGAGAATGCGTGCAAGTTCTTGGGGCATGAAAAGTACTGTCTTCAATCCTGAAAATGTCTATTGGGGGGGAGGTCTCAAAAAGTTTCTGACATTTTCTCTCATTATTAGCTTTACTCTTTGTTTTCTTAAAGCCTCTTTTATTTAGGTGACACTTCTCCACAACTTCTTCAATGGTGAGTTAAAGTTACACACCACTGAACAAAAACCTTCAAATTTTAACATTACAACTGTAATGGGATCGGTGAATATATTATCAGAAGTGTCAGCTGCACAATGAAATTAAGTTAATACACCAAATCCAACAAACTTCATAACATTGCCTCCTTTTTCACACAAATCAGACTGATTTGAAAGATAAGTATTTGTTTGAAAATTAATAGCAACATCCTTTTGTTTCATTTGTGCAGCTTTAAAAACCGAAGGAGTCTTAGGAATTAATTGCAGGCTTCTAATAAATACAATGATGTAATGACGTATTTAACATTACCATTTTTGTTTGATTCCAAATAAATTGCAGATTTTTTCTGGTGTGATACTAAAACAATTACCATTTTGCAAAAAGGATAATTAATCTGCAATTTTTTTCACATTAGATCATATATCTCTAAAGAGTGCCCACGGATTTGATAGTCTTCAGCTGCTGTGTATTTATTTTTCATTTTTTTCCACTGATGTACCGCCCCATCAGTGCTGACATTTAAATGAGTGAGTATTCAACACAAATGTGATCATTTGTACAGCATCCAATGCGGCCCCATACTGAGATGATTGCTTCTGGGAGCCATCCACGGGTTCTCAAATAGGGGGAAAAAGCCAGGCAAAATTTTATCAATTTACATTTTTCTGTGATTAATTTTTATGCAAATAAGGTCCCGACCGTGCTCCCATCTCACCTGAATCATCCGGATCATCAAAGACAAATTGAGCATCACTTATTTAAAAAATAGGCTTTAAACTACTCTACAGCTGTGTTGAAAAATGCTAAGAGCAGGGCATGAACTTCTCTAATATAACGGGAATGGATAAGAAAATGCCTTTGATATGCATTTTGTACACAATGCCAAAAACATGGAACTTAACAAAATAACAAAAAAATTGCCTTTGCCCTGAATATTTTCTAGTCTGTAAATATTAACAATTGGAATGACACACAAGAGGCAATATTACCCCATTTATGAATGCATAATCACTATTGTCTTTCATTAAGCAACATACACTGATTGTTATATATATCTTTGTCAACTTTCTACTGATTCAGGATAAAAATGTCTAAGGAATATATACGTAGGTGTAACAGAGTGATTCAGAATTTAATGATAAATCTATGTGTTTAGAGTGTTTATGTTGCATTATGTTGCATAAAATTGACAGAACACTATTCGACTCTACAATCTATTTCTATATTCACCAAACTTATGCTAACAGAATTATTTGATTTGCCTTTGGAGTCAATTAAAAAATCATAAAAGTGATACTGGTTTTTTTCAAATAATAATTAGCATACTACAACTAAAGATGTTTTCTATGATATATGGAATCAGGTTAACCCATGCAGTTTATATAAATAGTCACAGCTTCCAAATGCCACCTTAGAAGTAACTGAGCTCAATCTATGATTTTTTTTGAAAAGCTTAATTTTCTTACATGATATCTTCTTAGAGGGTGCTTAGAGTTTTATATACATGACTCAGTTATCAAAATCTTCCCAGATGTCTCTTGCTCACAAAAATAATCACCAGGGCAGAAATAAATTGTTGACAATTCTCTGAGAATGGAAACAGACCACAGGGGGTAAAAATCTGGTTATCTGAATGGGCAATATAATCGAAGGTTCAGCTAAGCTAAGGGAATTTCAACATAAACAATGCTCTTATTTCTGAGAATGGATTCTCCCTCATATACAATAGTGGAGGAATGCCAATCCCTTCCTTACTGCTGTGAGAAAAGTGCCGGACAGGAACAAGATTAGAATCTTAAAAGCTGTCCTGGGGAGCAAAATTACTGTGCAGTGTACAGGTGAGGAGGTAAAAAGAGCAAAAATAAATGGAGTTTATTCCATGGTTTTTAGAGTTTATTTCACGAAGACAGAAATAAAGATATCTAAATCCATAGTTACAGTCACTCCCTGTGAGATGGCTGTGTGTGTGTGTGTGTGTGTGTGTGTGTGTGTATGTCTGTGTGAGTGTGTATGTTGGTGGAGGGGGGAACATATTTGTGTGTGCAACTGTGTCATGGACCTTCTCTCTCCCTTGGTAAACCCAATATATGTGCCATTCAACACCATAGTTTTGCATTTCAAAAATGACCTGGAAAAAAAATAGACGCTTATCTCACAGATTCACTAATTTTAGTGCATAGCAGATGGAAAGTAGGCAAATAATCAGGATGATACTACTCTTCACACACATACACACACACACATTTCTTCTAGTCTGATTTCTGGGTAAGCTGTTTTAAATCAGCTAGCACAGAATCTCATCAGTGTGATCAGTCTAAAGTGAAACAATTTATAGTTCATAACCTGGACACTTCAAACTCTCAAAGGTGGGCATAAAGGGACTCTCTCTATCCTCCAAGAGTTACAAACTCTGTTCTGACTTTTAAAAGCAGTTGTATGGTTAAAAACAGGTCAGCTGGCAACCACACAGCTGGTTTTTGGTGTGTTTTTGGTTTTTTTAAGTCCAGGATAGTTGCCAGTGAAATGTGAAAACCAGCCTGTCTCTCACAGAAGTAAACTGGCACCTCCCAAATGACAGGAGGAACTGCTTCTGAATATGTTGACTGAGTACATTTGGTGACAATGGGATAAAGGGCTGGAGCAGGAGAAAACTCTTAGGAAAAACGACTCACAAATTTGGGGAAGAAATTAAAGGAGTCCTTAAAGAAGTAGAAATCCAAGGCTCTGAATATGCTCAACAGGGTCTCATAGCCACATACTCAATCTGGCTACCATCCTGTCCGCAAAATCTGAGGAGCCCTCTTTCCATTCAATCTATCAACCCGTGGTAATCAACTCAGGAAGGGGACACTGACTCTTCATCTTAATGAAAGCTCAACATTGGACTCTGCTTACCACATGCCCAGACATTATAACATGTGAAACAAAGTCACGTCACATTTCAGCAATAATTATGCATCATACAGATCTTAAGGCAAGACATACAAAAAGGAGAGTCAGAGATTAGAAACCTTCAGCGGGACAGATTAGCACATGGGAACGCTTTCAGTAGAGTGCAGTTGTCTCTGTATCTGATCTTAAAAATTCAACTACTTATAAATCCTCCTCAAAATGACTAAGTCATTTTTACTATAGAAATAAGAAAATCCAGTAAAATATTGGGTTACGTGGTTTTCTTTTTTCCATTTAGGATGAGCTTATTTATAGAATTAAAATTTTAGACACCATCATTTACATAGTTCTTTACAAAGGATTTTAAGGCACACAGTGTTCCCACCTCCGGTGCTATTTCCTGTGTCCCCATTCCTCCACCAATCAACCCAAATTCCCTATCTCCCCCATCATGACTTTGACAGTGATGTTCTAAAGTTTAATTGTTGTAGTTTGAGTCTCATGCTTACTGTAGTGTTGGATTCAGTGGCATATATATACACAATAAATGTACATAGCCCCATGATTAAATATATACATCTTAAATACATATAGTCTCCATAGATACTAGCATAGAAGCACAACACCAGATATAGAACACTTTCTTTATTGTGCTTTATTTAAAAACCATATGAAGTATTGATAAGGTGAGATGGAAAAAAGTGAGACTCTGACAAATTAAGAAACCTGCCAGAGGTCAGATAGATGAAAAAATAAGTTTCAAAGCCATGATTATCTGACTCCAAATATTATATCATTTTCACTAAGCAACTGTGCCTCTATCAAAAGAAGGGTCAGTGACAAAACTACAATGGAGTAAAGAAACATGTACCTGTATGTCCCTTGCAATACTGTGCACTTAGTCAAAATCTGGAAACAACCAAATTGCCTAAGAACAGATGACCAAAATAGAGAAACAATGGTATATATACACAATGGAATATTATTTAGCTGTAAGTAGCGATTAAAATCATACAATTTGCTGCTATCGGATGGATCTGGAGAATATCATGCTGAGTGAGGTTAGTCATAGAGAGACAGACACAGAATGATCTTTCTAATATGTAGTATATAAAGAAACATAGGAAATGAACAACAAATTCCCAAAGACAATAGAAAGGAAGACCATGGAAACAGGTCTTTAAAAGGAACTTGTTCCAGTGAGGGTGGGTGAGGATAGGGATACAGTCATGAAACCCAATCATGAATAATTTTGTAATTTACAGCGACTAATTTTTTTAATAGAGGTCAATGAATACCAGAACATCAACATTTATGGAAAAAAATTTAAATAAGATTATATACAACATGACCTCATTCTTTCTAACAGCTGCATTGTATTCCATTAGAAAGAATGAGGTCATCAATGGAACAGGGTGGAATACCCCCACACACAACCTCAAATATATGATCATCTAATCTTTGATAAAGGTGCAAGAGATGTGAAGTGGAGCAAGGAAAGTCTCTTTAACAAATGGTGCTGTCACAACTGGACAACCACATGCAAAAAAATGGGCTTAGAACTCGACCTGACACCATGCACAAAAGTCAGATCAAAATGGATTAAAGACCTCAACATCAGACCACAAACCATAAGGTTCATTGAAGACAAGGTAGGCAAAACCCTCCACGATATTGAAAATAAAGGTATCTTCAAAGATGACACGGAACTAAGCAATCTAGTAAAAACAGAGATCAACAAATGGGACGACATTAAACTAAAAAGCTGCACCGCAAAAGATACAGTGACCAGAATACAAAGACTATCTACAGAATGGGAAAGGATATTTACACAATACCCATCAGATAAGGGGTTGATATCAATGGTATATAAAGCACTGGTTGAACTCTACAAGAAGAAAACATCCAACCCCATCAAAAAATGGGGCGAAGAAATGAACAGAAACTTTACCAAGGAAGAGATACGAATGGCCAAAAGGCACATGAAAAAGTGCTCTACATCACTAATCATCAGAGAGATGCAGATCAAAACAACCATGAGATACCACCTCACACCACAGAGGCTAGCACACATCCAAAAGAACAAAAGCAACCGCTGTTGGAGAGGATGTGGGGAGAAAGGGACCCTTCTACACTGCTGGTGGGAATGCCGGCTAGTTCAGCCCTTTTGGAAAACAATATGGACGATTCTCAAAAAACTAGAGGTGGAGCTCCCATTTGACCCAGCAATACCACTCCTGGGAATATATCCCAGAAAAGCCAAAAAGTATAGTCAAAATGACATCTCCACTTATATCTTCATCGCAGCACTGTTTACAATAGCCAGAATCTGGAAAAAACCCGAGTGCCCTAGAACAGATGACTGGTTGAAGAAACGCTGGTACATCTATACAATGGAATACTATGCAGCTGTTAGAAAGAATGAGGTCATGACGTTTGCATATAAGTGGATCAGCATGGAAAGTATTATGCTAAGTGAAATGAGTCAGAAAGAGAGAGACAGACATAGAAAGATTGCACTCATCTGTGGAATATAGAATAATAGACTATAAGACTAACACCCAAGAATAGTAGAAATAAGTACCAGGAGGCTGTCTCCATGGCTTGGAGGCTGGTCTCTCATTCTGGGCAACTCAGAGAAGGGAACACCAAGTAAAATGTGGTTGGAGGTCATGTGGGGGAAAGATGATGCGGGCCGAATATAGACTAGAGACTGAATACAATGGCCACTCAATACCTTTATTGCAAACCACAACACCTAATCAGAGAGAGAGAACAAAAGAGAATACCCTGCCATAGTGGCAGTGTGGGGTGGGGGAAGACGGGACTGGGGAGGGGGGGAGGGATGTTGGGTTTACTGGTGGTGGAGAATGGGCATTGGTGAAGGGATGGGTTATCAAACTTTGTAAGGGAGAAACATGAGCACAAAAATGTATAAATCTGTAACTGTAAAAAAAAATAAATAAAATTAAAATAAATAAATAAATAAAAGAAAGAATGAGGTCATGACATTTGCATATAAGTGGATCAGCTTGGAAAGTATCATGCTAAGTGAAATGAGTCAGAAAGAGAGAGACAGACATAGAAAGATTGCACTCATCTGTGGAATATAGAATAATAGACTATAAGACTAACACCCAAGAATAGTAGAAATAAGTACCAGGAGGCTGTCTCCATGGCTTGGAGGCTGGTCTCTCATTCTGGGCAACTCAGAGAAGGGAACACCAAGTAAAATGTGGTTGGAGGTCATGTGGGGGAAAGATGATGCGGGCCGAATATAGACTAGAGACTGAACACAATGGCCACTCAACACCTTTATTGCAAACAACACCACCTAATCAGAGAGAGAGAACAAAAGAGAATACCCTGCCATAGTGGCAGTGTGGGGTGGGGGAAGACGGGACTGGGGAGGGGGGGAGGGATGTTGGGTTTACTGGTGGTGGAGAATGGGCATTGGTGAAGGGATGGGTTATCAAACTTTGTAAGGGAGAAACATGAGCACAAAAATGTATAAATCTGTAACTGTAAAAAAAAATAAATAAAATTAAAATAAATAAATAAATAAAAGAAAGAATGAGGTCATGACATTTGCATATAAGTGGATCAGCTTGGAAAGTATCATGCTAAGTGAAATGAGTCAGAAAGAGAGAGACAGACATAGAAAGATTGCACTCATCTGTGGAATATAGAATAATAGACTATAAGACTAACACCCAAGAATAGTAGAAATAAGTACCAGGAGGCTGTCTCCATGGCTTGGAGGCTGGTCTCTCATTCTGGGCAACTCAGAGAAGGGAACACCAAGTAAAATGTGGTTGGAGGTCATGTGGGGGAAAGATGATGCGGGCCGAATATAGACTAGAGACTGAACACAATGGCCACTCAACACCTTTATTGCAAACAACACCACCTAATCAGAGAGAGAGAACAAAAGGGAATACCCTGCCATAGTGGCAGTGTGGGGTGGGGGAAGACGGGACTGGGGAGGGTGGGAGGGATGTTGGGTTTACTGGTGGTGAAGAATGGGCACTGGTGAAGGGATGGGTTATCGAACTTTGTATGGGGGAAACATGAGCACAAAAATGTATAAACCTGTAACTGTACCCTCACATTGACTCACTAATTAAAAATAAACTATTAATTAAAAAATAAAAATATAAAATAAAAAAATAAAAATGGAAGATCCGGGTTAAAAAAAAGATTATATACAACATGATTAGAAAGAACTGTCACTGTCACTGTCATCCCGTTGTTCATCAATTTGCTCAAGTGGGCACTAGTAACGTCTCCATTGTGAGATTTGGTACTGTTTTTGGCATCTCGAATATGCCACGGGTTGCTTGCCAGGCTTTGCCATGCAGGTGAGATACTCTTGGTAGCTTTCCAGGCTCTCTGAGAGGGATGGAGGAGTCCAACCCGGGTTGGCTGTGTGCAAGGCAAACACCCTACCTGCTGTGCTATCGCTCCTTACATGAAATAATTTACTAGAATTGACATTCTGTTATACTTAACATTCAAAAAGATGCAAATTTTTTCTTTGTGGAGAGAAATTAGTATTATGATCAGTTACATACAAAAGAAAGCTCAAAAAAGAGTAGATTAAACATTGCAGAAATTTGTTTTCTCTTCAATATGAATCCAGAGGTTAGTAGTCTAAGGATAATATAGTAGACATTTGTGCATAAACATCCAGACCTTTTCTTTTTCTCTACTATTCTTTGATCTTACTTGTGTTTCCATATAATTAAAAAATGGTTGCTGCAGTTCCAATCACTGCGTCCATTTTCCAGGCAGCAAAAAGGAAATGGAGTGGTGGAAGGATGATCTCTGTGTACAGAGTCAGAAGAAAGCCCTGAGCACTGGCAGGTGTGACCCCCAACCTTTCCCCACAAAGGAATAGCTTTCTTTATGGAGCAACTATCGTTTATAACTCCTGTTATATGTATCTATGTATATATAACTATATGATACTATGTATTACACACATGTAATATATGTATTTATGATACACTTACAGAAAAACACAATCGAGATTAGATTATCCAAATAAATATTTCTTGATTAATATGCCAGGAACTATTCAGGGCACTAATAATATAGTCATGAAAATGAATAGCAAATTTTCTGTTATCATGGAGATTACAGTCAACAAAGAAAATTTGAAAATAGTGTTTTGAGAAGATAATTAAAATACATTATGAGAGTTATTGATATAATTTATTTAGGCCATTGAGGAAGATTTCTCTTAAAAAGCTACATTTAAGCAGAGAATTAATGATTAGAAAGAGCAATGTGAAGCTCAGAGGAAAGCATTTGGGGCCAGAGAGAGCTGGTGCAAAAGCATGAGGTGATAAACTAAAACTTCCTAGGAAGCAGGAGAGAGAAGGGTAGGGATAACAATCAGTGAGGAGGTGGGGTTCCAGGGGATGGCAGGAACTGGACTGTGCAGGGTTTGGCAAGTCAATATAAAAATTTTGGAATTTATTTTCAACATGATGTAGAATGTTAAGGATGAGAGTGACATTACCTGACTATCATTTTAAAGTGACTATTCAAGGGTAAATGTACTTGCTTTGCCTCCTTTAAGCTCCAGTTCATATTTCTTACACGATATATGGTCCCTCAAGCACAACCAAGAGTGATTCCTGAGCACAAATCCAGGAGCACAGCTAGGTGTGGTCCTCTTCTCACCTCAGAAACTAAAAATGAGTATTCTGGCTGTTGATGGAAAATGAAAGCTGAAAAGGCAGTTTAAATATAGAACAGATGATGGTGATGGGGTTTGAATGTAAGAAAACTCAAAATTAATGGTCAGAATGTGAATCTAGACGTAGAAATAAATGAATATATTTGTCAGTTGAACTTGAGAATAAAGTAGGTGTTGTGATATGACTGGTAAAGGAAAAAAGGAAAGCAAAGGAAGCCCCAAGGTGTTCAGTTTGGAAACCAGGAAATATGTGGAATAGGAGCAAGATGGGGAAAGGAAAGAAAAGAATACTGTCAGACTATGTTCACTTTGAGTTTCTAATTATAGAGCTAAAGCAACAATACAGTGGGCAGGGAGCTTGCCTCACATGTGGCAGGTTCAATCCCCTGTACCACATACAGTGCCCTATGTGCAGAGCCAGAGGTAGACCCTGACCACTCTCCACACACTCGGATGAGCCTCACACATGAAGGAACCAGAAGAGGAACCCAGTATGTGGGACTCATGGCTGAGACCTCCAAGTCTGCTCAGATCAAGACTGGGCCTCCTCCACCCAGCTCCCCAGTCTTCCAGTAGCTTGGCAGTCACACCCACAAACTGCCCTAGTTCCATGTAATGTCATCAACAGCCAAGATCTAGAGAATATAAAACAAAGCTCCCAGAAGAGAAGGATGCATTATTTCCTGGAGCGCACCGCCACATTTGCGGCCACATGACCTCTTATACTCTAGTCCACTAAAGTACCTAAAGTAGCACACATTTGTTTGGTTTTAACATACTTGCTTGCATATATAAAATTCTCTTATATACGGGCTTAAGTGGCCCAAGAATGAAATACAACAATCTTCACACACTTCCCTTTTATTGCAGTGGGAAGATGCTCGCTGGTGGGTGGGTGTTTGAATATTATCTGTAATGAACTATTGTGAACTACTTTATGAAAATAAAATGTATAAAAATCAAAAACAAAAAAAAAGAGAGGTAGGCCCTGAGCACCTCCAGGTGTGGCCTCTAAAAGCAAACAAACTAAAAGAAACTCCAGTTATATCCTGGGAAATACCAGAGCATGCACATATATAATCTAGTTATCCAAACATATACACATATTGCTCTCTGGCCCCACAGCACTTCTGAAATTCTTGTACTTTCTTGGGGCAGAGGAGTATCGTTTGTTCTAAGGAGGCATTTCTAGGTGATATCCTGATTGCAGGCCACTCACTGGAAGACCAAGCATCATACTAGGAGGCTGTTGTAAACTATATCCAACAGGACATAGGACCCTCCCAGACCTGCCCTATGTGTCTCTTCATCTGGATGTTTATTTTTATTATTTCTAGATATCATTCAATAAACTGGAAGTGTTATCCTGAGTACTGTGAGCTACTCTAACAAATTGAAGTTGAAGAGGGAGTACTGTGAGAAACTCTAATTTATAATCAAGTCAGATAGAAGTTGTGGGATACAGGGAACTGGGTACATATGATTGCATGTAAAATGAAGGAGGAAATCAGCACCCTTAGTACCAGGATATGATACTATCTCCAAGTAGACGGTTTTAGCATGAAATTAAATTATGGAACACCAGCTGATGTGACAGAATTGATTGGTATGAAATTTCTCCCACACATCTAGTATCAGAAGTGAAGTGTGATGAGTGTGGTAGCAATGGAAGGGTAAAGGAGACACATAGGTTTTTAAATACACTCTCCACATAGAAATATCTGGCAAGAAATTGGATTTTCCCCAAGAGTAATAGAGATGAGGACCAGTAGGTCTGCCCCACAGCTTGGAAACTGGCCTCATATGCTTGGGGAAAAGGCAGCTGAGATAGAGAAGGGAAAACCAAGTAGAGGATGTTGGGAGGACCCATTCGGGTTGAAAGATGCGTGCCAAAAGTAGACTATAGACTGAACATGATGGCCACTCAATACCTCTATTGCAAACTACAACACCCAAAAGGAGAGAGAACAAATAGGAATGCCCTGCCGCAGAGGCAGGGTGGGGTGGTGGGGGGTGGAGTGAGGTGGTGGGAGGGATACTGGGAACATTGGTGGAGGAGAATGAACACTGGTGGAGGAATGGGTAAACAATCACTGTATGACTGAAATGCAAACACGAAAGTTCATAAGTATGTAACTGTACCTCATGGTAATTCACTAATAAAACATTTTTAAAAAAAGAAATTGGATTTTCAAGGTTAGGATTGGAGGTATGGAGATGAAGTTCCCTGAAACTTTGATGGCATTTCTAATTGTGGGAGCAGATGAGATCTTTCACAGGGTACACAGGACAGACAACTTAAATTTGGATATTTGACATGCAAGTTTAGAACAATGAACAAAGAACAGAGAAGGGCTAAAGAAAACATAGAGAAGAATGTGATTCACAAGTAGGAAGTGATTAAATGTGTTAAATGCTTTGAAAGAGCAACTAGTAAACCAGAAAGAAATGGCCCCTGGAAACCTATGTGACATAGTGCAGAAAAGCAGTTATTTTCAACATTTAGTTTCATGAGAATGAGGCACTGTCATAAAAATAAGACTATTTGTATTTTTGAAGAAACCAGACAATCCAAACTATGAAAAAGCACTCTTTTCTCTATTTGCAAGTTAAAATTGAGGTTCTTTCACAAGTACAAAACATTAAAACACACCTGAGAACAGGATGTCCTCTGGATCATCATTTTCTGTGACAAAGAAATATAGCAACAACATAAGAAAAGTGCATATAAGTTAGTTTGTGCTCTAATGCTTTACACTTCAGAAATAGGCATGCTGGTGCTTTCTAGGTCTGAGACAACATTATGAGACAGAATAAATCATTTATGCTCAAATCTATCTTATAATGTATTCACAAGTCTTGGACAAAACATCCTCTTTAAATAATATATAATATTGCAGATGCATAGATTTCTTACACTATTCCATAGAAAGCGACTTTTAAAACATAATTATTGTGGGAGACCAAAAATAAAACCAATTTGTGGGGCCGGAATGATAGTACAGGGAATAAGGTGTTTGCTATGCACATGGTCAACCCAGGTTCTATCCCTGGCATCTCATATGGTCCCTCAGTGTCGCCAGGAATGATTTCTGAGTACAGAACCAGAAATAATCCTCAAACATTACTAGGCTTGACTTCAAAGCAAAATAAAAAACAATTAGTGATTGCTCCTATGAAATAATGGGCCAGAAACATCTTAAGGTGCCAAAAGTTGATGTGAATGGGGAGGGAGTTGGTTTGGTATGTGAATGTACATGTGTGAAGAAACCCAAGATATTAAAAATTGAAATGGAAGGGTAATGTATCTATGCTGCCAGCACAAAATATGCACCAAAGGAAAAAACTGTAAAGAAAAAAATGTAAGGGAAAAGAGGCATAAACAATAAGATCTTATTTATTTCTGCAAGCTCTCCACTGAAAATTTTCTAAGGAGCACATCCTAGAATCCTTACTTTGCATATCTAAGAAGGGCACAGTATTTGTTTTTATCTTACTTTATTTGTACTTGAAGACTTTTGCTGGATTGAAATACATTGTAAGATGCCCTCAGGAATAGTGAAGTTGCGTTGTCACAGAACTAGCTAACAGTATATAAGATCCTTCTTTATAGGGCATGTCCCTTCAACAAGGAAGCAATAGCCAAAGAATGTGAGAGAGAAGAGGAAGTCCATAAACACACATTAAGCACAGTGGAGATGCCCAGAAATAACCAGGAAGCTGGAGAGAAAAGGGCTAGAAGGGTTAAGGTGCTTCACTTAGCAGTGAGGCTATTAGCCAGGAAGTGTGACCATTTGTAGACTGACTTTACTTCTTCCTCAGGTCAAGAAGGTCTGAAGACGTTTTGCTAATAATAAAATGCAAGGGTTTATATACTATGGTTCTGTGTTTATTTTCCTATTAGTTGTATTAACTTATTTACACAGTAGAATTGTATTTAAGGAGTTATTTAGTAAAGACGTGCCACAAATAGACAGTTTCACTAACGCTAATCACACAAGTGCAGTGAAGCAAACTTATGTTCGAGCAAGTAACATGGGTGAGAACTTCCCATTCTTGTGACATTTTCCAGGCCAGTAGACTTGAAATTATGCCATTCCAAAATAATTCTGGGGTGGGAAGCTTCCTGGGATAATACAGCCACATTTAAGTGAGAGTTTCGAAGAGAAGCTGATGTGAGAAAGCTGTAATATTGCAGGCATAAAAATAGGTTGCTGCCAGGGAGCGAGGCAGTTGACAACGGTCTTGCTGAAAGAAGGCTAAGGGCCATCCCTAGTCACCATGAGGAGGCAGTCCTGAAGCAGCAGGTGCTCAGCTGTAATGAGAGCCTGGGACCTCCAGAGCAGACAGGAGGGAGAGCCCGGAAGAAGCCTTCAGGAGAAGAAAGGCACCACATCTGGATGAAAGCCTGGCTCCTGAGAGGAACTAAGACAGAGACCAAAGGGTTTGATGCAAGGTCACCTGGCGTGGTTGGGCACGCACAAGCAAACTCTCAAATGTCTGAGTCTAAGGATTGAATTTTGTCAGTGGTGAAAGTCAATTTGGCTATTAGGGAACACGAAGGAAAGTAGAGCAGGCTGACCTGCATTAGGAAGCTTGAGATAATATGCTCATTCAGGACCCCTCAGGCTCTGCCAAGACCACAAGGCTCTGAGTCACTCTAAACCCAAGAAAGACATGTGCATCTGACCTCGCCTTTTTCTCCTCTCATTTCTCTTATCTTCTCTATCTGAAAATATTACACTCTGAGGTATCTGGTATACATAACACCAGAGAAGTTTATTTACAAACACTTGCCCATGAACATTTGACTGGGAAGTGGCAAACAATTCTATTCTTTCAGATACATATAGCGTGTATGTTAGGAAAAATCAGTTTTAATAATGTTGAGGAGTGGTTATGAAAATGAGGAATAAGGGTAAACAAGAAGGTTAATCTATACTTCGAATAAATATTAATTATTCCTTGATCAAGCATTTCATGATATTTACTTTGTGCTGTACATACACTGGATATGGTTGGAAAGCAAAAATGAAAGCAACCTGTCCCTTTTTATGAACCATTTCCTAAGAACTATTGCAGAAATAAAGTGCAACACAATATGCTCTATCTTAAGGCATTCTGGAAGATCTCATTTGAATTTATATGAACTAATTCTATCATACTTCTTTTAATCAGAAAGTGCCCATAGATGAATCTTACAAAAGTGAATCTACTCTTAGGAGAACAAGAGCCTCATGTTTTCAGGACTAAGTTGGGTCATAGTAAACAGATAAAGACAGAGCGCAAACCCAGACGAGTTAATGTACAAGCTCCCTGAGAGTGAGCAGATCTTACCTCCCAGGATTGTTTTCAACCCAGAATCTTACCCAGAGGCAACTTTGCAAAGATGGATACTAATCTGACATCTTAGGCTCTAGGATTCAAAAGAGAATTCCATAGCAGATTGTAGTATGCTCAGAGATAAATTATCTGTGGAGTAGAACTTCATTACAATGATGCTGCACAGAAGGCTCAGCTGTCTTTATAATGTGTCACAACATCAGCAGGCCTCGGGGGGACATTGACATGCATGTAAGGCCATGATGGAATAAAAAGTATCAAAGGAACATGAAATATTTTTTATCATAAAGAAGATTGAAATATAAAGATATCCAAAAGATAGACATCTGGTCTAGGCTACTGAGGGCCAAGAATGGAACTCAGTGGTAAAGTGTATGCCTTGCATGTATGCATCTTGGGGTTGGCACTGCCACAAAATAATAAAAATAAAGCTGCAATGAACACAGGATTACATATATCACTTCTGGGGAGGTAGCTCAGTGGTAGAGCACTTGCTTTCAATTGGCGAGGTCCTGAGTTCAATCAATGAATGCAATCAATAAATAAAATGTTTAGAGAATTTCTTTTCAGTTTG
This sequence comes from Sorex araneus, assembly GCF_027595985.1. Lineage (NCBI taxonomy): Eukaryota > Metazoa > Chordata > Mammalia > Eulipotyphla > Soricidae > Sorex > Sorex araneus. The sequence continues at coordinate 132,878,143 of NC_073307.1, forward strand.
TTAGGTTTTGGGGTCAAAACTGGTGATGCTCAGGGGGTTACTCGTGGCAAGGTCAGGGGACCAATGGGCTGTTGGAGATAAAACCTGGGTTGGCCACATGCCTTCCCTGCTGTAGTTTTCCAGCCCCTATTCAGGCAATTTTATAGGATATCATGTTTGGGGTAAAATTATAACTATTCATTGGTCAATATTGGTCTTTATATAAAGAATATAAAATATTAAAGAAAAGCATTTTATGCATTATAGCCTAAAAAAGAAGCATACTGAATTTTATCTTTTAGTGTAGTACATAGCTCACAATGAACTCAATTCAGTCTGTATATTTGGTAATAGATTCTAAATCAAATAAGTTAATTTTGACTTAAAGTCACATAATATATTTAATTCTCCTGAATGTCAAGATAAAATAAAAGGTAAAATGACATTCCACATCAATAAATCATATAAAATTACATTTCCAAAATATACTAATTCTACAACTATTTAAGGAAAATATAAAACCAATGTTATATCATCATTTTCCCCCAGAAAATAGATGGGAAGAGGAAATCTTTCAGTTGATTTGAAGAGGTTTGCAACATACTAAACCCAGGTAAAAAGTTATTCAGCATATAAAACTACAAACCGAATATTCCTTATGTACAGAAAAAAAATCCTGGAAAAATTCCTCCCAAATCAGACTACAATAATAGGAAGAACAACAACAATAAAATGAAATATCACATGTGAGAATAATCATAGAAAGACATGTTCTCTATTCCAAAATCAATGTAATTAACCATATTAAAAGACCAAATAAGAAAGCTACATGATAATACTATGTTAAATAGAAATAGTAAGAAATGATATATGTGTTTTCCTTTTTTTAATGGGGAAGTGGTTCAGACTCTTACCATTCAATATGAGCTAAGCTGTAGAATTTTTGTTTCTTATTAGAGAAAAATGTTCATTTGGTTTCTAGATTGCCATAAATTTTAATATAAAGGCATTTAGAATTTTTAGTCATTCATATCTACCGAGATTATCATAATCATAATAATAATCATTATCATAATCTCATTAGATATGAATGATTAAAAATTCTAAATGCCTTCATATTAAAATTTATGGCAAAGCCTCAATAGATTACTATCTTTCTAATTCCTTTGTTATTATTTGCTATTTTTTTTTCTTTTCTGTTTTGGTTTTTGGGGCTTACTCCTGGCTTTTGACTGAAGCAATAGCACAGCAGGTAGGGCGTTTGCCTTGCACATGGCCGACCTGGGTTTGATTCCTCCATCCCTCGAGGAGAGCCCAGCAAGCTACTGAGAGTATCCAGCCCACACGGAAGATCCTAGCAAGCTCCCTGTGGCATATTTGATATGCCAAAAACAGTAACAACAAGTCTCACAATGGAGATGTTACTGGTGCCTGCTCGAGCAAATCGATGAGCAACGGGATGACATTGATACATTGACATTGATAGTATCGGAAACTCTAGCTGGTACATTTAGCAAGAGGAAAAGAAGAAATGAAAAACATTTGTATTAGAAAATTAGAGAATTTCTTTTCAGTATTTTAGTGTTTGGGGTCAAAACTGGTGATGCTCAGGGGGTTACTCGTGGCATCACTTTGCTCATACTCAAACAACTAAAAAACAACAACAACAACAACAAAAGCAGAAAGAGGCACAACAAAAACCACTGCTAATACCAACTGCTGTCAAGGATACATGGTAATAACTATCCGTCCACTGACATAGTCATTTTCAAAGCACCACATATGATCCCCTAAACCCACCAAGAGTGATTCCTGAGCACAGAATCAGGAGTAAGTCCTAAGCAAGCTGGATGTGCCCTCAAAACAAAACAAATAAAAATATAAGCATTCAAAAATAAAAGTATTTAAAAACAGCTCAGGAGATATACGTAAAGGCACATTTGCCAGAAATCATGTTGCTACTTATTTTTCCAGGTGAGCTGAGAATTTATGTTTAGATAAAAATATGCATAGAAATACTTATAGCTCCTTTATTTACTATGGCTCCAAATTGGAAGCAACCAATGTGTCTTTTAACTGATGAATACATATGTGCTGGTCTATCCATGCAAAGGATACTTAGGAACATAAAGAGACAAACTGCTGATGCATCCAACAACATGAATAAGTTTTTAATGTATCTTGCTAAATGGAAAAAAGCCAGAGCGAAGAGGCCAAATTTCAATGATTTTATTATGTGATAGTACAGCAGGTAGGGTGTTTGCCTTGCACATGGCCAACCCGGGTTCAATTTCTCCGTCCCTCTCAGAGAACCCGGCAATCTAATGAGATAATCCCATCTGCATGGCAAAGCTTGGCAAGCAACCCATGGCGCATTTGATATGCTAAAAACAGTAACAGCAAGTCTCACAATGGAGACCTTACTGGTGCTTGCTCAAGCAAATCGATGAACAACGGGATGACAGTGCTACAGTGCTAAATGTGACATTATGGAAAAGGAAAAGCTGTGGGGACAAAAATATCACCACAGTTGTCAGTAGGCATCTGGAAAAGGAGCCAAGTAGAGTGATTCATTACTAAGGAAGCATGACGGAGAATATTTTGGGTAATCAAACACTTTATTATGGTACTTATACAGAGTTCATGACTTTTCTCAATTGTCCCAAACCTATAAAATTATACATCGCAAAGAGGGATGCTCACTTTTGCAAATTAAAAAACAAGATGTTAAAACAAAACCAACAAGAATATTGAGGTATCAAGATGGAATGCAGAGAAAACAATCTACCCACAAAACAAATGCATAATATAACTCTACTGATGGGCTGGAGAAGATAGAAACTCACTAAAATAGTGTAAAATATATGTTCAGTTTAGGGATTAGGAGGCTAAAGACAAAAAGAATATCACACAAACATTGCATTCTAGTTGTTCAAGTTGTTTCTCTTGTTAGCAAGTTTTAGCAATTCTAACCCTACTATATATATATCCATATATGCATACATATATATTGATATATATTAAAGCTGAAAATATATTATACATAATAAGAGTCAGCTTTCTTGCTGTCAAAGAAAGAAGAATTCAAATAACTTTACAAATAACCAGAATGGGAAATTTAGAATGAACCCTGTAGTGCAAGATCAGAGTCAAATATATCAGTATGAATTCATGTTTATTTTACATATATATACACACAAATAAGGAAATACAGAAATAAATATAAATCTGTGTGCTTACAAAGGTAGTGAATATATACATACACTATATATCTCTCCATGTAAGGAGATAGCCTAAGGAGAAATACCACCACACCAAGAACAACAAGCGCATAAAACCCCTTGATTTCAAAGAGCTGTCTTTAGTGAGGCAAACCTGACTTCTTGCAGAAATAACAGTTTCTGAAGTTGAGGCAAAGAGTATACAAAGCTATTGTGAAGCACCAAGTAGCACCAGCAAGTATGTGAAAATTTAAAGGAAATAAGGGCAAAGGAGCACGATATAGGCCAATAGGATATGGTCTCTGACCTGAGAGAGTTCTCAATAGCTAAAGCAAATGATTTGAGTCAAAATATAAACTAATAATATGGTATTGGATTATCTCACAAAGTATACATATTTTCAGACTATATGAATATGACCGTGCTGGAGTGATAGCACAGCAGGTAGAGCATTTGCCTTGCACGCAGCTAACCCGGGTTCGATTCCTCTGTCCCTCTTGGAGAGCCCAGCAAGCTACCGAGAGTATCCTGCCTACATGGCAGAGCCCGGCAAGCTACCCATGGAATATTCAGTATGCCAAAAATAGTAACAACAAGTCTCACAATGGAGACGTTACTGGTGCCCACTCAAGCAAATCGACGAACAACAGGATGATAGTGATGACAGAGCTGATGAATATGACCAGGAGGTTGAGTAAGTAAATGGGCAAAGTTGATCTATCTTCCTGCAGAAAAATTCCTAGTAATTAATGTATAAGAAAAGTAAGATGATAAAAAATACCAGTAGATCATCAATAGGCAAGATCCACTCTCCGAATAAATGTTACAAGAGTAAGCAAGTGTTAGGAAAAATAAGATATATGCTTAGCCTCAATTACCTCTTCTCATATATCTGTTAAAGACTCTAGTATATTTTTTAATTTTGTTTGTTTGGGGGTCACACTGGTAGTGCTCAGGGCTTATTCATGGCTCTGAATTCAAAGGTGACTCCTGATAGCCTCGGTGGATCATATGGGGTGACTGGGATTGAACCCTAGTTGGCCACATAGAAGGCAAGAACTCTACCCACTGGACTATTGCTCTGGCCCAAAGCTGTGGTGTCTTACCTCTACTTATTTTAAACATTCCTCCCACCAAACATTCCCTTCCTGTGAGTGTGAACTAAACTATTTGCTTCTAAGAGAATGGTAGAAGTGACATTTTTAGAGTATAGAAGAACATAGCATGAGGCTGACACCCAAGGACAGTATATATAAGGGCCAGGAGGATTGCCCCATAGCTGGAAGCCTGCTTCATGAGTGGAGGGGAGAAGGCAGATGGAATAGAGAAGGGATCACTAAAAAAATGATGGCTGGAGGAACCAGTTGGTATGGGAAATGCACGCTGAAAGTAGATGGACCAAACATGATGGCCTCTCAGTGTTTGTGTTGCAAGCCATGATGCCCAAAAGTAGAAAGAAAGTATGGGGAATATTGTCTGCTATGGAGGCAGGGGGAGGGTGGGAAGGGGGGGCTATACCCTGGATATTGGTAGTGGGGAATGTACACTGGTGGAGGGATGGGTGTTTGATCATTGTGAGATTGTAACCCAAACATGAAAGCTTGTAACTATCTCACAGTAATTCAACAAAATTTTAAAAATAAAAATAAAAAAGAATATTAGAAGCTAAATCTAGTGACTTTTTATGCAAAGGCAGGTATTACCTTAATCAAGTTATCAAGGTTAACATCTCCAGTTAACAGATAATATTGATACCCTGGATATCTTGATACAAAACAATGAAAGTGGCAAACCACTGCTGGGACATTTTTTCCCTAAATTGTTTGTTTTTCATTAAAAGCAAAACAAAACAAGACAAAAACAGGGGTCTGTGTTATGATACAGAAGGTAGGCATTTGCCTTGCATGCTTGCAAGCAGTCAGCTGGGGCTCTGTCCTGCACCACATATGGTCCCTGAACCCTGCCAGGAGTGAGCTCTGAGTAAGTGAGCCAGGAGTAAGCCCAGAGTATTGCTAATGACAAAGCAAACAAACAAACAAAATCTTCAGTTAAGAAGCATTCTATAAAATATCTGACCACTGTTCAGAAGAGTTAAGCTTATCATAAATAAAGAAATTCTGAGAGGGGCTAGAGAGATAATAAAAAGAGGAGGGTGCTTGCTTTGCACACAGCCAACCACATTTCATCCCTGGCCTCCCATATGGTCCCCTGAGCACTGCAAGGAGTAATTCCTGAGTACAGAGCCAGAGTAAACCCTGAGTATCACGGGGTGTGGCCCCCAAACAAACACAAATGTTGAGAAACTAAGGAGACATCTACCAAACTAGATGGGGCAATAGAAAAGAGGACACATACTATGGCAAGCAACAAAGAAAGTGAATGACAAATATGTAGGAACTCTGTACTGTCTTTACAGTTCTTCCGTAATCTGCAGTTATTTGGGGTGTGGGAAATCCTTGGAACTTTGGTGATAGTGGGGTGAGGTAACTGTACACCAAACCTACATAAATCAACACCATTATAAATACGTTTACTATATTATATTTTTAAAACAAAATATTTTTAAAGTTTACACATTTTTAAAGCATTGCGAGCATCATTTCTTCATAAATTCTACTTGGAGTTTAACTTTTGATTTCCTAGAATATGAAAGAAATTTAACAGATTCTTTCTATAAAGAGAATTGAAAATAAAAAAAAAACAGCCTAAAGGACTGAGGAGGTAAATTTGGTAACAGAGCATATACTTTGCATATATGAGGGCCTAGGGTAAGCAGACACTGACAGACACAGACACATATATACACAGACACACACACACATACAGAGAGAAAGAGAGAGAGAGATAAAGGAAAACTTTTATTTCTAAGAAACAAAACACTCAAAGTATTCTTTGAAGGTGAAACACACAATAAATACACAAAAGTCAATATATTAAAAGAGACTATTTCATAGAGTGGAAAGCTGGATCAGACTGCTTTGAGAACTAGTGCTTGAGATGTGACTCACTTATTACTCAGGTTTGGGGAGTTAGAGAATAACCTACCTCTAATATTCATGAGCCAGAAAGAAATGATGAGTCAAAGCCAAAGGTTACAGATAAGAGGGTTGTCTGCACTGGCTGAGAAGGAGTGGTCAGGTCCATCATCAAATGCAAAAGCTACACTAAGGGCACTGCTGGCTCAAAAAGCATGTTAAAATAGTTAATCAGCTGGTTAGGAGAATGACAGCTCCGCCAGACATAGTGAGTTATTCAACTTCAACTTTTAAATTTAATTATAAATTCATTCAGGTGACATAATACTCTTTATCAAATGAATACTAAAAATATCAGGAATGAGTATAGTATAATTGTCTTCAATAATGTTTGCAGTCCTTATTATAATACTTAGCCTCTTTTCCCATTTAAGCAATTATCAGGGCTGTGAGGGCTACACAATAAGGTCTTAGAAGAGGAGGGTTCTTTGCCTTCTAGTTCATGAAAGCAAGCTTATTAAGAATGACACAGGAAGAATTGCAAGCATTCATTTACTAAATTTCAGGGCCCTTTTCTATAAAGTCAAAGGGTACTATAAAATGTGTCAGAGAGCCACACTGCACTTAGAAGTCCTCATGGATTGCAAGTCTCTGAAGTGGGTCTGTGAAAGGCAAGTATTCAGAAGGTCACTATTTCCCCAAGAAGGAGCAGGTTTTGATTGCAGAACATGTTACATTAATGAAGCTTTGTTGGCAGCTGGTGTGTGAAGCTTCTGGGTAAGCATAATGCATTTGACCTAACACTATGTCACAAAGCACCAAAGTGGAGCCATGCTCCAGTTATTTGGGAAGTAAACCAAAAGAGGACAACATCACAACCAGAATAATTTTGCTGATTTTTGGTATTTATTTTTATAAAATTTCAAGCTCACAAAAAAGTTAAAAAACAAACATACACATGTATATAATATGTGAGGAAATAATGTGATGTTTTATGTATATATATATATATTCTGATTCTTAAACTTTTTTCCACTAGTACTAGCATTCATTGCTGATTCTTGTTCAATTATTCATTAATTAAAAATATCTATTACCAACTATTAATTAAAAATTAAATTTTAAAAGGCAGCTGTGAAATGGTGATTTCTTTAACTTAATTATTCTTCGTCATTTATCAGTTGGCATCCTACTATAAAGAAGAATTGCTATACTGCTATTAACTGTTATTCATGGCTATTTATTCATGTAGTTATGTCACTATTGACTCACGAATTCATATTTTGTGCAATGGCCTATATTGCACTGTTACCAATTTTCATTTGATACCTAAATTTTTCAAGTGAAGATTTTTTTATGGGAGGAATTTAAGGCACATTCAAATAAGTTCTCTAAAGTTTACTTAGAAAGTAAGTGGTCACTTGGCCTTCAAAACACTTTCAAGCCAAAAAACTGTGTCCTCCGGTTTGAACGGAAACGCTAATAAATCTCCCTGCTTAGAAACTCCTGTCTAGACACATTAGTCTTTCACAGCACAAAATCTCTATTTTGCTTCCTATCCAGGGCTGCAGTTAATTACATGAAGAGACAGATGCTGAGAAGCCTAAGGCTTTCTCTGCCACCATGGCGAGGCTGAACTGCACTCAACAAGCAGGTAGTGAGTGAAGACAAATGCTGTTTGACAAGGCAGCATCTCCCAGCACCCAGGGATAGAAAACAGACAGGCCACTCTGTGTTCCCAAGCAAAGACAGAGAACTATCAAGCAGATTGTTTCTGACAGAAATCATATCACAGCCACACTTCCAGACAAAGTCCGTGTGAATGAAATGATATACTTTCTGTTTCCCATCTTTCCCTTGAACAAAAAGCAAGTATATCAAAGGTACATTGAAGGTGACAGCTCAATGCAAGGTGGTTAGCAAGATTTTATAAGCTTGGTTTCTCTTTGGAAGTATTAAAGAATCAGCAACAGTTCATCAATTTGGTGATGCTGCATGCAGCTATTACTCTTGATTCTAATGAATTTCCAGGTTCTTAAATACTACAATGTAAGTACTTTATGTTCGGTGAATGCTGTGTCAAAATAGAGCATTGTGTTTATTTTAAGGGAATGAGCAGTGCTTGTTTTATATGAGAGAACTAGAATATATAAATTAAAACTTTCTCAAAATTTATTAAGCAATAGCTGAAAAAATTGGTTTTCCAAATGTAAATTTGTGCTGGAATATAGACAGACATTATTTTTTGAGCACACCTCATATTTATTCTTACACATGAATAGGTATAGAAAGGACATCCAAATAAAAAATTATTTTTAAATAGTGTAATCTGGAAGGAAAGCAACATTTTTATTCAGTACAGAAATAATTAGGCCAATGCTTTTCTCATGAGTTGTTGATGAATATGAATTTGAATTTTCCAATCAAAAGAAATGTATTACCTTAGTGCATTTTTCACTTTTCCATGTTTTCCATTGAGTTCATAAGGGTTATACTTCATGCTATGTCAGAGTCACAATAAATCAAACAATTAAACTAATGTAAGTTCTAATCAACTGCTGTTTTCAGAAGCCAAAAAAGAACTCCAGTGCAACCTGCTGTGAACCCAACTGTTGGATCAAACATCAACAAGGATGTTTCCCAAAGGAGAAGAAGGAGGGGCTCCAAACAGATATTCAAAGGAGCTTCATTTCCAACCAAGAGGCCCATTTTGACAAGATCAACAGTTAATCTTAGGTGATGTAGTTAGCAATAACTGGTTTCCTAAGTATGCTATACTGCTGCTTTAGTCTTTCACTTGTTCCCCTAATTTTCATAAACATTATCTCCATTTTTAGTAACACTGAAGTTCTCTAAATCAAACGTCATAGTGTAGACTTTTTAAAGAAATATTCTATTTTCTCAAAATAATTCAATTTTAATTATGGAGTGTATTCTTGATCAGGAATTCTTATCAAATGAATTATAACAATACATTTATAGTCTAAAATTATAATAATTATAAAATTATAATAAATTTCTATTGCTGCTGTTGCTTTGGGGCTACAACCAGGTGTGCTCAGGGCTTATTCCTGGCTCTGTGCTTGGAGATCATTCCTGGTGAGCTAAGAAACCATATGGGATGCCGGGGATTGAGCCTGGGTCAGCTGCATACAAGGCAAGTGCCCTACCCACTGTACTCTTATCCCATTATCTGTGAATTTCTATAGTAAACAGAATAGTAAAATCAACTTCATTAATAAATAATTATTAATTTTCCATAGAGAAAATTTACTCAAAGGGCCTTTATACACTACTGCTTGTAAAATAAATTTTATCTAAAAATAAAATACTGCAAAAGAAATACCAATAATTGCAAACATCAATAATCTTATCTTTTTGAATTATAGGGGTACTTTTTCTTTAGTTTATTTTTAATTAGAGAGTCATCGTGAGGGTACAGTTACAGATCCATACATCTTTGTGCTCATGTTTCCCCCATACAAAGTTCGATAACCCATACCTTCACCAGTGCCCATTCTCCACCACCAGTAAACCCAACATCCCTCCGCCCCTCCCCAGTCCCGTCTCCCCCCACCCCACCCTGCCACTATGGCAGGGAATTCCCTTTGTTCTCTCTCTCTGATTAGGTGTTGTGATTTGCAATAAAGGTGTTGAGTGGCCATTGTGTTCAGTCTCTAGTCTATATTTGGCCCGCATCACCCTTCCCCCACATGACCTCCAACCACATTTTACTTGGTGGTCCCTTCCCTGAGTTACCCGGAATGAGAGACCAGCCTCCAAGCCATGGAGACAATCTCCTGGTACTTATTTCTACTATTCTTGGGCGTTAGTCTTATAGTCTATTATTCTATATTCCACAGATGAGTGCAATCTTTCTATGTCTGTCTCTCTCTTTCTGACTCATTTCACTTAGCATGATACTTTCCATGTTGATCCACTTATATGCAAACGTCATGACCTCATTTTTTCTAACAGCTGCATAGTATTCCATTGTATAGATGTACCAGAGTTTCTTCAACCAGTCATCTGTTCTAGGGCACTCGGGTTTTTTCCAGATTCTGCCTATTGTAAACAGTGCTGCGGTGAACATATAAGTGCATATGTCACTTCGACTATACTTTTTGGCTTTTCTGGGATATATTCCCAGCAGTGGTATTGCTGGGTCAAATGGGAGCTCAACCTCTAGTTTTCTGAGAATCGTCCATACTGTTTTCCAAAAGGGCTGAACTAGCCAGCATTCCCACCAGCAGTGTAGAAGGGTCCCTTTCTCCCCACATCCTCTCCAACAGCGGTTGCTTTTGTTCTTTTGGATGTGTGCTAGTCTCTGTGGTGTGAGGTGGTATCTCATGGTTGTTTTGATCTGCATCTCTCTGACGATTATTGATGTAGAGCACTTTTTCATGTGCCTTTTGGCCATTCATATCTCTTCCTTGGTAAAGTTTCTGTTCATTTCTTCGCCCCATTTTTTGATGGGGTTGGATGTTTTCTTCTTGTAGAGTTCAACCAGTGCTTTATATACCATTGATATTAACCCCTTATCTGATGGGTATTGTGTAAATATCCTTTCCCATTCTGTAGATAGTCTTTGTATTCTGGTCACTGTATCTTTTGCGGTGCAGATGCTTTTTAGTTTAATGTAGTCCCATTTGTTGATTTCTGTTTTTACTAGATTGTTTAGTTCCGTGTCATCTTTGAAGATACCTTTATCTTCAATATCGTAGAGGGTTTTGCCGACCTTGTTTTCAATGTACCTTATGGTTTGTGGTTTGATGTTGAGGTCTTTAATCCATTTTGATCTGACTTTTGTGCATGGTGTCAGGTCGAGTTCTAAGCCCATTTTTTTTGCATGTGGTTGTCCAGTTGTGCCAGCACCATTTGTTAAAGAGGCTTTCCTTGCTCTACTTCACATCTCTTGTTCCTTTATCAAAGATTAGATGATCATACATTTGAGGTTGTGTGTTTGGATATTCCACCCTGTTCCATTGGTCTGCAGCTCTGCCTTTGTTCCAGTATCATGCTGTTTTAATTGTTACCGCTTTGTAGTAGAGTTTAAGGTTGGGGAGGGTGATGCCTCCCATCATGTTTTTCCCAAGTATTGTTTTAGCTATCTGTGGGCGTTTATTGTTCCATAAAAATTTCAGGATTGCTTGCTCTGCTTCTTTGAAGAATGCCATGGGTATCCCTATAGGGATCGCGTTAAATCTGTATAATGCTTTTGGGAGTATTGCCATTTTGGCAATGTTTATTCTCCCTATCCATGAGCAGGGGATATGTTTCCATTTCCTCATGTCCTCTTTTATTTCATGGAGTAGAGTTTTATAGTTTTCTTTGTAGAGGTCCTTTACTTCCTTAGTTAAGCTGATTCCAAGATATTTGATTTTCTGGGGCACAATTGTGAATGGGATTGCTTTTTTCATGTCCCTTTCCTCTGTCTCATTGTTTGCATATAGGAAGGCCATGGATTTTTGGGTATTGATTTTATAGCCTGCGACTTTACTGTATAGGTCAATTGTTTCTAAGAGTTTCTTACTAGAGCTTTTAGGTTTCTCTAGGTATAGCATCATATCGTCTGCGAATAGTGAGAGCTTGATTTCTTCCTTTCTGATCTGAATCCCCTTAATATCTTTTTCTTGCCTGATGGCTATTGCTAATACTTCCAATACTATATTAAAGAGAAGTGGTGAGAGTGGGCATCCTTGTCTTGTCCCCGATCTAAGAGGAAAAGCCCTTAGGTTTTCTCCATTGATGATAATGTTTGCCCTAGGTTCGTGGTAGATGGCTTTGACTATCTTGAGAAAAGTTCCTCCAAAACTATAGGGGTACTTTTTAGTAACATAATATACAAGATACACAGCCAGATATACATCTTTAATTTATATGCGGAAGTGTATACAAAATTATTCTTTCCTATTTTCCCACTAAAAATAGGAAAGTTATTTTGTAAAGTTATAGCATAAAGTTAACTAAACTGTGCAAATCATTCTAGTGTTCATAAGCTCATAGGTAGCCTAAGAATACCTTAGGGTTTAATATGATCATTGGAGATAAAATAAAACCATTTCTGCTGGAGGTTAAAGGGAAGGGAAATATTAATAATTTAGTAATTAAGAACTATCAGATATTTCCTCATTTATATTTCTTGTGAGAAAATAACTTATTTTTGTGGTTTCCAACCTGAGTTCCATAGGATAGTCATGAGAAATACAATCATACTCGTTTTAGTGTCCTCATGAAGGAGACTTAAGATGTTGTGCGGCAAACAAAAAAGACAATTGATAAGAACTATGGCATCAGGAAAACCTTGCAGGAAGAGGTGAAACCATGGTTGACTTGAAGAACACGTAGAAGTTAGTTAAAGGGGGAAAAGTTTCAGTGTAAGGAAGGTTTATAGAGAAGTCCTGAATAGAGAAGCAAGGGTCAGAGAAGATTAGAGGAAAAAAAATACAGAGTGAAATTGGGTCACTTTGGACAATAAAAATAATGGATCATATCTCCATAGCTCCAGCATGAACAATGTGATTCCATTTAAGGACACTGAATGGGAAGCTCAGAACAAGATTGGACTTTTAGGAAGTGATACAGTATAGTAGAATAAAGAGTACAGTGATAGGGCACTTGCCTTTCATGCAGCTGACCCGGGTTTGATTCCCTGAACTCCATAATGTCTCCTGAGCCCTGTCAGAAATGATCCCTAAATATAAAGGCGGGTCCTGAGTACTGCTGAGTGTGGCCCAAAAATGGAGCGAAGAGGAGAGAAGGGGAGTGGAGAGGAGGCAGGATGGAGAATAGAAAAGGCAAGGCAAGGCAAGGCAAGGCAAGGCAAGGCAAGGCAAGGGAAGGGAAGGGAAGGGAAGGGAAGGGAAGGGAAGGGAAGGGAAGGGAAGGGAAGGGAAGGGAAGGGAAGGGAAGGGAAGGGAAGGGAAGGGAAGGGAAGGGAAGGGAAGGGAAGGGAAGGGAAGGGAAGGGAAGGGAAGGGAAGGGAAGGGAAGGGAAGGGAAGGAAAGGAAAGGAAAGGAAAGGAAAGGAAAGGAAAGGAAAGGAAAGGAAAGGAAAGATGAAGTGATAAAAGTTGAAAAATATAAGACTTGAGCAAAGGTAACTGATTACAAAGTAAGAAAAATTTTTCAAAAGTGCATAGATTCAGTGTTCAAGAAATCAACAGTGTTGGAAGAGTGAACATAGCATGCATGATAACTATGTAGGTTTCTGCCTCGGCAACTAGTTGTTGGTGGTACAATTCAATGAGATAGTGAACTTTCAGATGAAAGATAATAAAATCAGTTTTGGGAATGCTGAGATAAGGTTCTTGGGAAGTTTTAAAGGAAGTTTTAAATACAAAACTGCCTATTGGATAAGAACTTGTTCTCCTAAATTACTATGAGGAGATACAAGAGAACCATTTCTGTAAATGCTGACGGGAAAGGCATGTTTATTTTAAGTTCATTTTGGTAAATGCTGAAGGAAAAGGCATGTTTACTTTGAGTTCAGCTAGAATAAAATTCATGAAACTATTCTTTGTCAGATACTATGAAACCCTTTTTAAAGCTTAAATGAACATTTGTGTTTAATACGGAAAATAATAAATCGGGCTGGAGCGATAGCACAGCAGTAGGGGTTCGCCTTTCACGAGGTGGACCCATGTTCGATTCCTCCGCCACTCTTGGAGAGTCCAGCAAGCTACCGAGAGTATCACATCCGCACGGCAGAGCTTGGCAAGCTACCTATGGCGTATTGGATATGCCAAAAACAGTAACAATAAGTCTCACAAAGAGAGACATTACTGGTGCCCGCTTGAATAAATTGATGAGCAATGGGATGACAGTGACTGACAGTGGCTCTAATTACTAAAAACTACCATAGACTTCTGAATTAAATGCAATTCTTTGTATTCCATTCAAATGCAGTGTTTAGATATATGGCCAGAGGGAAGATATGCTGTAATACCTGAGTTCAGTAAAGGTCAGATTTTAGAGCACAAATCCCATTGCTGCCTCTTAAAGGCAATGAAGTGAGGCAAGTTTCTTTTCTCATATAGTTTAGATATGTACTATATCTATGCACTATATAAATAAACCATATATTGTATGTATATATATATACATTTACTACAGGAAATTTCAGTCCAGTTTTCCTATCTATAAAGTGGAGTTAAGAATGATATCTGCAATTTAACTAATTCATCATGTATTAGTGTGCTTTGCTTTCACATTAATATCTTGTAAGAGTCATTCATCAATGTATTGATGGACACCAAATGTTTTTTAACTCTTGACGATTATAAATAATGTTGCTACAAACATGGTGGGGGAGAATGATACCTGCCTCACTATGGTAATATGTGACTTACAGCCGATAAGACTTTAGAAGAATGCTTTAGAAGAGCATTTTAGTAAGAATTTAATATATGTTTAACAACAATTAGCATGCTTCAGTCATGGGTCCAGATTTATTTCTTCTCAAGCTTTACCTGCAATCAACTCATGATACCATACAGGACTGAATCTCTTTTTTAAAATTAATTAATTAATTAATTAATTAATTTTTTGAAGTAAAACAGATTTTATTTGGAGGATCTTTGAAGGGAAGGAGGAAGAGAAAGTGTGAGAGAGAGGAGAGTAAGAGACAGAGTAACGTGCTCAGGAGAGAACTCGGGCTTCTCCAAGAGTGGAGAGCGCCCCTATACACACCCCAGCATTAGATAGGAAAGCATAAAAGTACACATCTCAAGAGGGGAGATGCAGGTGACACGTGCTCGGGCACCGCATGTGCTCAGCCATGCAGGCACAAGCAGCACACGGGCTCAGGCAGTATATGCGCCTGAATCTCTTTATAATGATTCAGCCCGTACTTGATTGTTTCTTTGTTTGAAATATCACTTACTGTCTAATTGGGACTTGTCTCTAACCATTTGTTCTAGGCGCCCAGTCTTCCCTGTTTATATATATTCCAAAATAAAACACAAATATGCTCTTGACTTGCCTCATGGTGAATGACTTCAGAGTCCTTATTCTCGGGCTTATTTTCTCCAGAATCCCTCTTCCCATTCTTATTTTCACACAGGGCAGCAGCCCCTCATCTATAACAATTTACTGAACAGAACAGAGGTATTGGAGTAACACTACTTCAACCCACTTTCCTGATTTTCAATTAATATGAGCGTGTAAATGGGAATGTTGTTTGATTTTCCTATTCCTTAGCTTTTCTATCTTTCTATCAAAGTAAATCATAATACTTATCCAATAAGATAGTGGTGAGAAACTAGTGAGATCCTACATCAATATTTTGGTTTGATCATACTATGCAGTCAATAAATATTACATCAAACTCTAATAGTAACAATAAATCAAATAATAAAATCAATTTTTATTTTATAAAGTCAAGGTTTATAATTTCATGATTATAATCATGAATTGTGAAAAAGCTTCATAATCACAGAGTCTAGTCATTTAGATTCAATATCTGAGCTTAACCTTTATCAACACTATTTGCCAATATTCACATCCAGAAGTAAATTATAACTGTTTTCTTATTAAATCCTTCTTTTCTCCACAATCGTCACTGTTATTCCTACCATACTACCAAATCCTTCACCACCCAATGTCAGCAAAGATAGACCTCCATAGTAGGATAGGATGTGCTACAACAGAAAACTTGTTGCACACCAGATTTAAAGACATTAGTAAGCCCCTTAACATTTCAAGTCATTAATTTCCTCAGTAAAAGATCTTGGATTTTATTATCTTCGAATAAGTTCTAAAGTTTAAAATTTATTTAGAAGAGATTATCCTTTTTAAAAACATGCCAAGTAGACAGGAAGAATAATCAGGTTATTATGAAATGGAGATATATGACCAAAAGACAGAATTTATTTTTATTGGAGGGGGTCATGAAGATTTAGCTGAGTGGTGCTCAGGGTTTACTACCAGCTCTGTGCTCCGAGATCACCTCTGGTGGTGCCTGGGGAATCACTGAGATTCCGGGATTAAGCCTGGGTCCACTGCCATTGACAAATTTAGCAAGACCTCTGATGGTGATATCTATAACCCAACTATAGAGAGCATGATTCTAAAGTAAAGTAGAAACACAGAGAATTTAAAGCATAAGTGGAAGTCTGAGAGAACGGTCCTAGCAAGCTTACATCAAAGTGACTGACGAAAAGAAATCAGGCAGGAGTGAGGGGCTTTAGTTTGAAAAGATAGTGAGAGTCTTTCACAACAGCAAGAAGAGATAGGTGGAGCTAGTAAGCCCAAACGAGTCGCAGGATCCAAACTGGGCTTGGTGTCAGAGCTGCTGCTGGCATTTCAAATGTTTGTGTGTCATTATATGCCTCCTGTGTGAGAGTTTCTTGGGAGCTGATATTCTGTCTTATGTTTCTTTTGCACCACACATGGTGCTCAACTCTATACACATAAGACACTAAGCAAAATTGCCATTTGGGCGAAGATAATGATTTTAGATTCAAAGAGAACTGGGATTCTGGCAAGTAGGAAAACAACAAATTAAGCCAGAAAGATATAGAAATTTATTGTCAGACATTATAGGCAAGTCTGTGTTTTAAAGTGGTCAGAACAAAAGAATATTTTTGTATAAGTGAAAAAATTAAATACAATTTTTAAAAAGTAAAATAATACTTATCATCAATGTTTAAACGGCAAATTTTCAGGGATACAGAGAAAAAAAACCAATGAAACATGGACTATTAATATATGAGCACTCAAACCACAGAAGTGGAAAAAGCAATGGTAGAAATGTCAAAAGTAATTACTTACTTATTCATGGTATGTAGCGATAAGAAGAGTACTATTGTAATAACATTAGATTTTAAAAGTTAAGATAAAATTCATTCCTACTAACTGGAATCTGTAACAAAACTTTAGAACAGTTTGTTTCATGATCTATTATCATCTTCAAGGAAAAAAAATACATGTAGAAAAGAACTATAAAACCAAGAAATCAATCCAAAGTCATCTTCATCCTGAAGTTTTGAAGGTTATTTTTTGAAAACTAAATAAAAATTTGAACTGGAGAGATAGTATAGTGGGTATGGCACTTTCGCTTGTGTGCAGCCAGGAGTGCAAACCTCCATATATCCGAGCACTGCCAGGAGTTATCCCTGAGTCCTGAGCCAGGAGAAGTCCTGAGCACCACCAGGTGTGGCCCCAAAACAAATAAATTAATAACTTTAGCTGTATAACTCAGTATCCAAGATACATAGTTCTGTAGATGCACAAATGTGTTAAGACTCTTAGATGTCTTTCCCAAGTATCACTGACATCAAAGATGGCATTTTTTTTATTATTGCATAACATGTCACAGACTTAGTAGCTTAAGGAAATAGAAGTCCATCTTGGAGAGACCGGCAGGCTACCGAGAGTATCCCACCCACACGGCAGAGCCTGGCAAGCTACCCGTGGTGTATTCAATATGCCAAAAACAGTGACAACAAGTCTCACAATGGAGACGTTACTGGTGCCTGCTAGAGCAAATCGATGAACAATGGGACGACAGGGCTACAGTGCTACAGTGCAAAGAAATAGAAATACTTTTTTTTTTTTTTTTTTTTACTTTCACAGCTTGCATGCATGTGGAGACTAGAGACAGCTGGGCTGGCTCTTTTGCTTAGCGTCTCACAAATTTGCTCTCAAGGTGGAATTCAGGCTACATTTTTATCTGGAGGCTTAAAGGGGAGAACTGAATTCTACACTCCCTAAGGTCTTGACAGGATTCCTTTCCTTACAGTTGCAAGACTTAATCCTTTCTAGATGCCTCCTTCAATTTCCTGCTGCATGATCCTCTCCAGAAGCAGTAGGAGTTTCCTTCTCCAGTAGCTAATACAAAGTCTTATATACATTATGTACAAGAAATTGCAGGGTCCGGAGTGACAGTACAGCATGGAAGGTGCTTGCCTTCCAATTGGTTGACACATACACTGCTCAGTAAATACTTGTATTATACTTCTTAGTAAATCCCTTAAGAACTCTTCAGACATTCATGTCTACTTTGCTTTAAAAAAATGTAGCACTGTCATCCTGTCATTCATCAATTTGCTCAAGCGGGCACTGGAAACGTCTCCATTGTGAGACTTGTTGTTACTGTTTTTGGCATATCAAAAATAACACGGGTAGCTTGCCAAGCTCTGCCATGTGGGCGGGATACTCTCGGTATCCCTCTCCGAGAGGGACGGAGGAATCGATCCAGGGCGACTGCGTGCAAGGCAAATGCCCTATCTGTTGTGCTATTGCTCCAGACCCGTAAGTTAATTTGCCATAAAAAATGAAAATAGGGGGCTGGAGCGATAGCATAGCGGGTAGGGCGTTTGCCTTGCATGCGGCCGACCCGGGTTCGAATCCCAGCATCCCATATGGTCCCCTGAGCACCGCCAGGAGTAATTCCTGAGTGCAAAGCCAGGAGTAACCCCTGTGCATCGCCGGGTGTGACCCAAAAAGAAAAAAAAAAAAGAAAATAGTTGCAAATGCCTAGTAGTGACTGTGGCATCAATGTCAAATGGGTCTGAATAGTGACTGGGGATTTGTGGTCACAAATGCTTGGCAGTGACTTTGGCACCATAAAGGCCAAGTACATTAGCAGTAGCTACCGGCTGGCAGCAACTGCCGTTCCCAGAGCAAGAGAGCCCCAACAAGTGCATGCCTGCAAGTGTTTGGTAAGGTCTGTGGTCCCAAGCCTAAACAGTCCAGGCAATTCTATAGGTCTAAGATTACGAGTGCCCACGGGCAACTTTACACAAACTTTTTATGGACCTGGGTGACTACACGGAGTTCAACATGAATATTCAAATCACTGTCTTACTGCCCCAAATCATACAGATGTAATGCAATCTGTGTAAAATGTACTAGTGCCATCCTTCCCGGAAATCAAACAATGACTAAAAGTTATATGGAATCACAGAAGAACCTGAAAAGTAAAAGTATACTTAAAAAAAAGACAATGGGAGGTATCATCATTCCTGGTGTTTAACTGTGTTATGAAACTATAGTAATCAAACCAGTGTGGAATTAGGATAAAAGGTTTAGGAATCAAAGAGTGGGGTACATACCTGGCCTAAGAAATGCACTGAATTTCAGTCCTGGTACCACATGGATCCTGAGCACTGCCGGTTGGAGACCTGCTGGCCTCCAATCTTTGTCAGGGTAGCTGTGATGGCCCCAGCACTGCCAGCCTCCAAGCACTGTGACAGTAGACCTACCCTGAGCACTGAACTGTGAAGCCTGTACCTCTAGAGCAAGTGTTAGGAGGAGTTGCCTATGGGATATCCAACAGTGCTGGGTGGGGCCCCTAGAAAAATGTACATATGCAGAGTAAAAATGAAGTCCAGAAATATATCCTCATATATAGAGATTTTAATTTATGGAAAATTAGCCAAGAGCATAAAACAGAAAATGGCATTTTAGCATAAATATCTATTTTTTATGTTTTGAGAAATACATAATATAAAAGTATTATTATATATTACTATAGAGCAGATCAACACTTCACATCGTAAACTGATCAAACCTCTGTCAGAATAAAACTGTCAGAAGCATCTTAAAGAAAAGGTCAGTTTTCCCTTCCCTCTTTATGGGGTCTAACTTGGGTTTTAACTGAGAGCTGCTGTATTTCTTGTTCTTATTGTCAGGGAAATGCAAAACAAAATGAAAATGAGATTTCATCTAACACTTATAAGAATGGCCTATATTAAAAAATCAGAAACCACAAATGTTGGCAAGAATTGGGGGGAAAAGAGGAATCCTTTTACAGTCTTGGTGGGGATATACATTGAAAAACAGTACAAAGCCTCAATGCAAAACAGTACAAAGATTTCTCAAAACATAAAAAATAGATATTTAATATGATCCAGCAATTCCAAACCTATGTATCTAGGTACCAAAAGAAAATCAACAAAAGCCATTAACTTGAAAGATACATACAGCTATGTACACTGCAGTGCTATTAGCCATGGCATGAAAATAAAGAAGTGAATGAATAATAAGAGGACTAGACACATAAGATAATATTACTCAGCTATAAGAAAAGATGAAATCCTGCTACTGCTACATAGCAATATTTATCATGGGATCCTTCTCATGGGATTCTACTCATACAGGAAAGTGAATGAGCATTCTTTTAAAAGTGGCAGGACAGGCAGGGTTTAAAACTATATATAACCCTTTCACTATTATTTACATATAATTGTTTATTTACTGAGGAAGGTCATATGTATGATATAAATGCAATGGTATGACTATCACATTTTGATAGAAGGATATTATTGTTTTCATTTTTTGTCCTCAAGTTGACCTAGAAAATGAGTGAAATCAAACTAACCCTAAAGTTACCTTTAAAAGAGGTAAAATCTTGGTGAGTTTGCACTGAATGCTTTAGAAACCAGGAGGGCAAAGAGGAGTCTAGGTGAAATCACCACCCAGCATGTTTGTAGTAAAGCCTCTAAAGTAACCCAAAGTTTTCGCCCTTCCAATTTTTATATCCTTGTGTATTCACTCTTGTTATAAAATGGAACTGTGAGTTTCCAAAATGCCATTGTCACCACAGAATAGAATATGGCAGAAGTGATGGCACTTTGCATCAAACATTCGCTTATGAAAAGCTTTTCTGTCTTTGTCTTTGTAGGATAACATTGGGTTTGTCCTTTCAGTCTTGCCGCAGGGAACTTAGTTTACCTTAAAGCAATGTCCTGTTGGACACAGGAAGGCAATTAATATTATGCTTTGTAACTTGGGAGTTGATTGACTCCAATAATATTTACTCCTGGGCATCTGCTTTTTCGACTCAGTTGCCCTTAGTTCCTAGAACTCCAAAAGCAGGGTCCCGATGAGGGACAGAATCGATCCAGGGCAAGCTGTGAGTTACCCTGGCATCAACATGGGCCAGGCCAAGGTGCCACAATACTCAACTATAAGTTGAGAACATTGTCATAGACAAATGTTGTCATGATCCAAAATTAATGACAAGATTAGGACCCTGCTGGAGTTAGGAAGATTAACCTGACCTTAGGACTGTGGTCTAGAATATATAATGAGATGTCCTTAGGAAGAACCAAACTTTAAGTTTGATATATCTCTTACTGTGCTCATACAGAATGACATTGCTAGAAATACTTGAATTAGATTTCCTACAGCTATTTAAGTGGATTACTAGTTGAGGAAAGAAGGAAAGCGACACACCCTGGATGGGAAACCCACCCTTAAACGGATCTCCTAGTAATCTGGAGTAATCTCCTTAGATGAGAGTTGGTCCTTGAGTTAATATCCTGGAGGAGTGGTTTTACCCCTCTTTGTTGATTTGTTAATGTTCAACCCACCTTTGTATCGCCACCCTATGTGATTGCTACATAAACCAAGACTGTAAGAGCAGAGGGGGTCAGAGTTAGAAAAGAGAGTGAGTGGGGCTCCAGAGAGAGAAGCAGAAGAGATCCATAGAGAGATTGGAAGAGACCAGAGGAGAGATGACAGAGAGAAATCAGAAGAGACCAAAAAAGAGACTACAGAGATAGATTCAGAGATAGAGAGACAGACAGAAGAGAGCACAGCGGCGCACACAGATGCGGAACACAAAGGAGAAGCTATCCCGAACCGGTTCATACACAGTGGCTCGAGAGCACTGAACACAGCGGCGAGAGAGAGAAAGCCACTCTGATAGCCTGCAAACATACAACATACATCACCCTTCCACCTATTGTTTGCTTTTATTTTTTACAGCCTTGACATTTTGTCCACACCCCCAATCTCTCTCTCTCTCTCTCTCTCTCTCTCTCTCTCTCTCTCTCTCTCTCTCTCTCTCTCTCTCTCTCTCTCTCTCTCTCTCAGTACCTTCCCTCTCTTCTTCCTTTGCTCTGCTCACTCTGGAGGAAATCAGTTAAAATGTAATAGCAGTCCCAAAGGAAGGTGGCCAGAAAATGAGGCCTGCTACCAGTGATCACACAAGTCACTGTAACACTGTCGTCTGGTTGTTCATTTTGCTCGAGCGGTCACCAGTAACATCTCCATTATGAGACATGTTGTTACTGTTTTCAGCATATTGAATACGCCACAGGTAGCTTGCCAGGCTCTGGCGTGCGGGCAGGATACTCTCAGTAGCTTGCCGGGCTCTCGGAGAGGGATGGAAGAATCGAACCTGGGTCGGCCACGTGTAAGGCAAACATCCTAACTGCTGTGCTATTGCTCCAGTCCCATACAAGTCAACTTACTGGTATATCTTCAAGTCTTAAGAAGGATGAAACCCTACAGACAATTGGCTTGAATCCCCTTTAAAGATCTTGAGGCAGAACCACTGGCTAAGCAGTTTTCATATTCCTGATCCTCAGTAACTATTAAGAGATGAATGTTTGTTACTAAGAGCAAGGCATCTGAAGGTTTGTGTCCTGATTTACCTCCATTTACCTCCATCCAGATTCCCGCTCTGGTCAGTTTATATGCTGAAGGCATCATCTCCAAGCTGATGGTGATGGTAAGCACAACTTTAGGAGATGCTTTTAGGTCATGAAGGTGTTTTCCTAAAGAATGGGATCAGTGCTTTTAGCGAAGATGCCCCCATAGAAACTCCCTTGCCTCCTCTATGTGGAGCTGCGATGAGAAGTCTGTGAACTAGGAAGAGTTCTTCACTTGATTCTACAGGTACCCTCACCTCAAATCTGCAGCCTCCAAAACTGTGAGAAAGAAATTTCTGTTGTCTGTAACATATCAGATCTATGATACTTTGTTACAGCAACCAAACAAGATGAAGACAGTCATTAAATTTAGAGTAATTTTTCCTCAGCAGTCATGTAACATTTTATTCAAAACCAGTGTAAAAACTATTCTAAGGGGCACAGAGATGATACTGTGGGTAAGGCACTTGCTTAGCATATAACTGACCTGGGCTCAATGCCTGGCATCCCATATGGTCCCCCTAGCCTGCCAGGAATGATTCCTGGGTGCAGTCATGAGTAACCCCTGAGCATCACAAAGTATGGCCCAAAAACAAAACCAAAAAAATCTCCTGTTTTAGGGGCTAAATTGATAGTATAGCAGTCAGGGTGCTTGTCTTTCATGCAACAAATCAAGGCCTTGGCACCACATAAGGTCTCCTTAACCCCTTCAGGAATAATCCCTGAACACAGAACCAGGAGTAATCCTCGAGCACCACCAGATATGACCCCCCAAACAAACAAAAAACAAAATAAAAAAAGCAACAAAAACCCTAAACTTGATATGATGAAAGTTATTTATATTTCATGATGCTAAATATCAATTGCTTTAATATAATCCCCCTGAACATCGGAGGCCTAACCATAGAGATGGAATCAGTGGTATTTCACTTTTATACAAGTACTATTTCTAAGAAGATTGACAGTATTTATTTATCTTCTAACCACAAATACATTAATGTTCTAGACAAACTTATATTTCAGGTGGTACCTGTGATTTATTATTCATTATCTCAATGTTTAAGAAGCATCTCTTATCTTCCCCCACCTCCTTTTATATTGTTGTTACTATATTAACTATGTTTATGATTCTAGACCTTCTGTTTTTTGGCCAGGGTAGCAATGTGGTTAAGTCTTCTTGCTGTGAAACAGTTTTCTAGCTGTTAAAGAGTTTTCTAGCTATATTAAAACTGTTACCAAGTAATAATGGGGTTTCATTTTCCTCTTCTCCTACTCGTCAGCTGTTCTGTTTCCATTCCTCCAGCTGCTTTTATTACTTAATTTTCCTTTTTGCTTGTTGATATCTCCATCTGATGTTTTTATGATAGTAACAAACCCATCAGATGTTATCTAAGAGCCTTATTTTTCATTTTATAGATTGGGGTATTGTCTTTACAACATTTCCTTATGAAATGATTTCATATTTAAACTCTACCTAAAAAATCATTGCAGGGGTTGGAGCGATAGCACAGCGGGGAGGGCGTTTGCCTTGCACGCGGCCGACCCGGGTTCAAATCCCAGCATCCCATATAGTCCCCTGAGCACGGCCAGGGGTGATTCCTGAGTGCAGAGCCAGGAGTAACCCTGTGCATCGCCAGGTATGACCCAAAAAGCAAAAAAAAAAAAAATCATTGCATATATCTTAGTAGGGTAAACTGTGTCTACCTTCTACCACAACCAGAACAAAACTACACCAAAATTTGATTTAAACTATGTAGAAACTTACCTGAAACACAGATGAGCACGGATTCCACAGTAAAGAGAATATCCAGGTGCTTAAAAGTCAGAAACACTCACACGAGAACAGAAACTTCACTACAGAGCATTAAGTTGCAATTGGGAAAATATTTCTAAGGTACAACTTTCTTTTTAAAAAAATAAGTTTTATCGATCACTTTGAGATACACTTACAAACTTGCATGACTACGTTTCAGTCACACAATGCTTGAGAACCATCCCTCCACCAGTGCACATTTTCCACCACCATTGTTCCCAGTATCCTTCTCCCCATGCCCATCCCATCCCACTCCCTGCCTCTGTGCAGGCACAATCCTTCTTACTCTCTCTCTAATTTGGGGTGTTATCATTTGCAATACAGATACTAAGAGGTCATCAAGTTTGGTCATCAGTCTACTTTTAGCACACATCTCCCATCCCAGGCAATCTCTCTATTCATCATTTACTTAGTGGTCCTTCTCTATCTCAACTGCCTCTTCCCCCAGCACGTGGGGCCAGCTTTCAAACCGGGTACACAACTTTCTGGGGGAGCGGGAGGGACTGTGCCAAACACCCAGCATTGCCATCCTATATTCCTGCACAAAGAGCCAAACCCTGGAGACATGTGCTTTGAGGGCCAGAGGGAGGTAAGTTCAAAAAAGTCTAGAAAAAAATTGTAGGTCAAGAGATAACCCTCAACAAGCAGTAATCTGATTCACTTGGCCTGGGACAAAAAGCAATAACATTTGTCTGAACAGCACCCATCCCACCAGGAAAAGAATCCTGTATCACATACTTCAGCACAGAAATGGAACCAAGAAACTAAGACACAAAGCTGAGTTGAGTCATTGGCTGGTGACTTTCCAAATCTTGCTGATAGTAGCACTGGTAGATCCTTATTGGAAGCCACACTCCATAGAACCAGACCTTTCTGTTTTGCCTTTCAAGGGGCAAATCCTTGATAAGCACTCTGGTCCCTCAGAGCAAATAGTTGATCTGTCTGGGGACTGAGACAAGTGTCAGGAATACTCTGCTTAGAGAGTTCAGAAGTTAAGGCTCTTGCTTTGCACACAGGTAACTCTGGTTCAATCCCCAGCAGTGCCAGGAATGAGCTCTGAGCATAGAGCCAGGAATAAGTCCTGAGTATCATGAATAATGTACAAATATTCCACCCCATGTTAAAAAAAAGAAAACACACAAGAAAACCAACCTTTGTCAGATAAACAGACCCAATCTGCCAACCTGTAATATGTCCCACATACATGTAAGCAAGTTGCAACCCTAAGTTAATAAGCACCTCACAGTCTCCCAAGGGAGAGCTTGTTAACAAAGGGGTTCTAGTCCTGCTGTGCTCCCTTGCCAGCTACAGATTCTACTTCCAGCCCATGAATATACGCTCAATTATCAACTGGGACTGAGGCCTCAGCTTCCTTTTAGACACACTCAAACATGTGTTCCAGTTGCTGCCCAGCTGCCCAAATCCGTATGACTGTGACACCTCAGAGCATGTCAGACTTGAAGAAGCTACCCAGGCTCACCACCATGTTATTACAGTTGTTGTCTCAACTGGCCCAATTTCAACACTAGATTCTACCCAGGCCTGCTAAACACTGCAGATGCTACCCGGCACTCATAGCTGTGAAGTTCTGTGCCCACTTGAACTTAGCACCATAACCACTGCCAGGAACTCGCCACTGTGAATCCCTAACTCTCAGCCATGGACTCTAAACTTCTATCCAGGCATTCATGGAGCACTAGACATAATGAGGCATCAGAGGAATTCACTGAATTGATAGATCAAGAAAAAACCCTAGAGAGAACTCTTTATACAACAGGAACATGCCAATGAGATAAAAAAAAAAGAAAAAATATGGCTTCAAGCAGCAATCTTAATGATGCTCACTCAAATGAGAGAGCAGTGGAAGAGAACCTCAACAAGGACAGAAAAGCATGAGAAAAGTTCCAATAGAAATAGAGCTTAAAATACAGAAGCTGAATTAAAAATACAACAAAGGGTCTGAGCAGAATGGCTATATGCAAAATTTGAATCAGTGAGCTCAAAGATACAATAATAGAAATCATTCCTGTAGGAAGGAGGAGAGAGAGAGAGATAGAGACAGAGACAGAGAGACAGAGAGAGACAGAGAGACAGAGAGACAAACAGCAGAAGGAAGGGAGGGAGGGAGGGAGGAAGGAAGGAAGGAAGGAAGGAAGGAAGGAAGGAAGGAAGGAAGGAAGGAAGGAAGGAAGGGAGGAAGGAAAGAAGGGAAGGAGGAAAGAAGGAAAAAAGGAAGGGAGGTAGGAAGGAAAGAAGGGGAGGAGGAAAGAAGGAAAAAAGGAAGGGAGGGAGGGAGGGAGGGAGGGAGGAAGGAAGGAAGGAAGGAAGGAAGAAGGAAGGAAGGAAGGAAGGAAGGAAGGAAGGAAGGAGGGAGGGAGGGAGGGAGGGAGGGAGGGAGGATGGATGGAAGGAAGGAAGGAAGGGAGGAAGGGGAAGGAGGAAGGGAGGAAGGAAGGAAGGAAGGAAGGAAGGAAGGAAGGAAGGAAGGAAGGAAGGAAGGAAGGAAGAAGGGAGGGAGGGAGGATGGAAGGAAGGAAGGAAGGAAGGAAGGAAGGAAGGAAGGAAGGAAGGAAGGAAGGAAGGAAGGAAGGAAGGAAGGAAGGGAGGGAGGGAGGAAGGGAGGAACGAAGGAAGGAACGAAGGAAGGAAGGAAGGAAGGAAGGAAGGAAGGAAGGAAGGAAGGAAGGAAGGAAGGAAGGGAGGGAGGGAGGTGGAAGGAAGGAAGGAAGGAAGGAAGGAAGGAAGGAAGGAAGGAAGGAAGGAAGGAAGGAAGGAAGGAAGGAAGGAAGGAAGGAAGGAAGGAAGGGAGGGAGGGAGGGAGGGAGGGAGGGAGGGAGGTGGAAGGAAGGAAGGAAGGAAGGAAGGAAGGAAGGAAGGAAGGAAGGAAGGAAGGAAGGAAGGAAGGGAGGGAGGGAGGGAGGAAGGAAGGAAGGAAGGAAGGAAGGAAGGAAGGAAGGAAGGAAGGAAGGAAGGAAGGAAGGAAGGAAGGAAGGGAGGAAGGGAGGTGGAAGGAAGGAAGGAAGGAAGGAAGGAAGGAAGGAAGGAAGGAAGGAAGGAAGGAAGGAAGGAAGGAAGGAAGGAAGGAAGGGAGGGAGGGAGGGAGGGAGGGAGGAAGAAAATATCCTTGACAGATATTTTCTTTTTTTAATTTTTTTTGGGGGGTCATACCTAGCAATGCTTGCTCAGGGTTACCTCTGTCTTTGCACCTAGGAATTACTCCTGGTGGTGCTCGGGGGACCATATGGGAGGATGCTGGGAATTGAACCAGGGTCGGCTACGTGCAAGGCAAACACCCTACCCACTGTGCTATCTCTCCAGCCCCATTGACACATATTTTCACACTATTTTAAGACTAAAGCTAATTGTCTGTTTGTCACTAATTATTTCCCTATCAATATCATTTTGTTTTCACTTCTGTTAATCTAGAATATTCCAGAAAAATAAAACCAATACCCATGACACTGATAGAAAAATGATTAGGAAAGCAAAGGTCTGACTCTAGTTGTTCATTGACCATTAGATACACAGCCGTTTAGACTATTGAACCCAAAACTTTTGTAGATATCTTTTCTTCATCTCATCATTTCAAATGTGCGCCTTGAAATTTCTCAAATTCCTTGATAATTTTTAAGTGGGGAAGGCTTATTTTATTCCTAGCTCCATACTATAAGATCTAAGGACTCTTCTACATGGAAAAATCCACAATATTGTCTGAAGGAAACCTATAATCCAAGGAAAATATTTATGGCTCAAATGATAAGAACTGCATTCCTAATATCTGGGGAAAAAAGCTTTTGCAAATCAATAAAAAATACTAAGATCTCAGTAGAAGAAAAGGACAGAGATACAGATAGTTTACAGAAAGTTTCTGGTGTTTTGCCAGGGTTCTTTGTTTATAGGTGCATTCCTATAAAGAAAGAAATGCATTTCTCTGCTGATAGGTGCAGTACCTCATCTCTGCCTTCAGAGATCACACAGAATTCTTCCCTTGGGTGTCTTTCCCTCTTCTTAGGACACCAACAACACCAACCAGATTAGGGCCCAATCCACTTTAGTAAGCCTTTGCTTTTAGCTTGATGACATTTGCAAAATTTCCATTTCCAAATAAACTCACATTCTCAGGTACTGGAAGGTTAGGACTTTAATATACTTGGGGACAACTCAACACATAAGTCTGTATCTCACTGATGCTACTCTTCTTTGGACTATTTCCCCTAATGTGAAAATCTACAGAACATCCTGTTTATCTGGCAAGTATTAATCATCATTTTTATTATGTACTTAAACATGGAGGATGCATGCATATATCTATGTACTGGGAAGCATTTTGTGTCTCAGTTTATAATGTAAATATTTCAAGGCTAGAAAATATATTTTCTACTAATTTGTTCTGGTGTTGGACCCATGGCTAACTCAAAACAAAATTTAAACGACTAAATAAAAGGTTAAATGAATGATGTCCAAAAAGGCAGACATTGTGACTTTTGTAAAATTTAGCAATTGTTCATGCAACACACTACCTTTCATTGAATTCAGAAGATGCTCCTTGAGTCACTAAGAATCCAAAAGTAGCATTAACTCATCAGTACCATGCAGCAAAGTCTCCACTTTAAGAAAGGATAAAGATCAATAAACAATAGACTTGGTCCCAAGAACAGAGGTAATTGCATGACAGGGAGGTAATCTAGTCTTCAGCATCACGTCCAGCTGTCCAGATGCTAGGAAAGTCCTTGCCTTAGTTTATAATTATGGACAGAGAAGTTATCATTAGAATTGTGCTGCTTTCCTCCTCAAAACAAAATATATGCACCTATGAACTTACATTTATCTAAGTTTAACATATGAATCAATTTCTGATTAAAGCAGACTGTTGAGATTTTTTTAAGCACTTAAAGCAACAGATCATAGTAGGGTATGATCAGCAGTACAATATGGTAATTGGATGCTGTCTCGGTTTCATCGTGGACAACCAGAGGCTCATGATAGAGCAAGGAACATAGAGGAAGAAAAGTTCAAGAAAAGTAAGAACAGAAAGAGAGGACACAGTGGAAGGAAGGGGAAAGACACAGAAGAGAAAATCCAGAAGAAAACAGTTAGCCTAAATATCTAACCTAGGAACATAGTGTTGCACAGTTTATAATAATGAATTACATGCAAATGAGAGTGATTTGTACCAAGTTGATAACGCATGTTATTGTGTTCTGTTGGAAAATGCTGCTTAATTTCATCAGTTAAAAAAATACATAATAAAATATTAGAATATTTAAAAGTTTAATGCTAATAATTTTAAAATAGCAAAATAAAATAATGAATAAAGTAATATAATGTATAAGGGGTTTTTCTATCTGATATAATAAACATATTCAGATATATTTTAAAAATTTTCAAAAACTCCCAAGGGGTTCAGGATATACACAGATTATTAAAACAAAGAAAAAGAAAAATACAATTAGAAGCCTTTATAGTAAACTATATTAAAACAGATGAAAGTTAATGCAATCTAGTTTTTCTAATCAACTAAACAGAATAAAAAGACATGAATTTAGCATTATTCAGTTGAATTTGTGAAATAAATCAACAAACTGAATCACTGATGTTTGTATTAATAATAAGCACAATTTTATCTAAAACCAAAGAATAATATAAAGCAATTTATAAAAAATGATCAGATTTTTTGAAAAATTAATAAATTGCTCAGTGTTTAGCTTAAAATGGTTTAAATGAAGCATAAAGGCAAGTGGGTGAAAAAAATCACTAAAATTTTTCCATAATAATAAAAATAGGAAATGGCCAAAATATTTCTCTCCAGGATAATTTTTTAATACCATAAAATATTAAGTTATCATACTTAAGTGTATGTGAAGTCATAAATCAGGATAAGGAGAAATAGAATAGTAGAGGAACATGAATTTAAACTATGTAAGAATATGAACTTCTACGGAATATCAGTGAACATTTAAATTATCATTCACTAAAAATGTACTAAATAATAAATTATCTAGTTGTTCTGTTTGGAAGAGGGAATATAGTTCCTGTACTTACAAATACAATCTTAAAGAATAAAAAATTATAAAATCAATATAATAAAACCTAATAAAATGATATTAAAAATAAATATATTATAGAATTACATGTGCTATTAAGAAATTTTTAAGTGATGTGGTGCTGCATTTTCATCTATTTATTCTATTTTTGCTGCATTACAAAAAATTGCCTTTCTACTATAAAATTGTATAAAAACACAGAAAATATACAAGGAATCAGGTAAGAATCTCAATGTTTCAGGGGCAGTCACTTTAACACCATAGTAAGTTTTCATCCTATTTTTTTTTAATGATAATTTCTAGATTTATTATGCATTTATATGATATATTATTTTATTTGATATATTTCATTTAAATTACAGCATAAGAAAGCCCCATGCTATTAAAAAACTCTGAGAAGGATGTTTAGGTTCCCATAATATTCCACAAATGAAGATAATTTTCTTAATAATTGTCATCTAGTCAAGTAACTTCTTCTGAAGTCTTTATTAGTACCAACACTGCTGCAGTAAACATAGTTGTTTCCATTTCCATTAACTACTCTGTTATAAACTCCTATGTCACTTAACTTTAGAAGCATTCTAAAGTGAGTATTAATAAAAATAAGCATAAGGTTATTTTTTTAAATGTTTATTAGCGAATCACTGTGATGTACAGTTACAAACTTATGAGCTTTTGTGTTTGCATTTCACTCATACAGTGATCATTTACCCATCCCTCCACTAGCATAAGGTTATTTTTTAAGACTAAATTTTAATCACTTAAGACTTCTAATTCCTTTATTATTAATTATAAGAAAAATATTATGACATAAAAATCAATTTAAATTGTAGACCACAAAGCAGTTGGGTAAATAAAACTAAAATCTACTTAATTAAACACACTATGTGGGGGGAGTATAAAATTGAATTTAGCACATTTTTCTGTAGAAAATGAATGAAGATTATAGTTTTACTAAAACATTATGACTATCACTTTTCTAGGTGATGCATGTGTTTTAATAAGTTGTTTGAGATCATTAAACTTACTAGTAGATGTGATCATTATCTTTTCAAATTTAAGGTTATCAAAACTGAAGCTCACTTTATGAACATTTATCCAATCTTCTGTGTATTTGCAGGGAATGCAGAAGGAAAACATTCATGTCTGAGAGATTAAACTGAGTCTAGGGTGTATTAATGATGGACAAAATTTGACACATTGTGAGAAGAACTGGTGTGGCAGAAAAAATTTAGACTATGGAATGAGATAAAAAAATATATATGATTTTAGGAAGAAGCCTTTAGAAACCTTGGTTGGATCTGAGCAGCAGAGATTTCTAAAATGCACATAAAGTGTCAGACTTTCTTTCCATAATTTTGTGACAAAGAAAAGAAGAATATTTGAAACCTGTAATAAACATTCTTAATTCAAATATCATTTTAAACTCATTAATCACTTAGAATTCATATCTATGTTTATCTTCAGAGTATACAATGCTCTGCTATTCCTTTACACATGAAAGAAATAAAAAGATGAAACTTGATGAAAGACCATAAATGTAGGAATTACCACCTTACTGCCTTAATAACAATTCTTCACTAATAGAATACATGACACAGTACCTTTATATAATGAAGACTAAACATAGCAGAAACTACATAATGGCTGTTCCACCGTAGATCAATTTGAGACTAACATAACAGAAATGATCACTGATCCCAAGACGTTATGGAATAGTAAATTTAAGATATTGTGCTGCTTTTCAAGTTTATGTGACTATGATTATTTAATTTTCTTTTGTGCGTGCTCAAGTATAGCTGTTATGTGACTACACATGAGAGAACCTGAAATTAATTTGTCTGTGTGAGATCAGTGACTGTACAAATTCTTATGAAAACTAACATGCCATGACAATAGTAATTTTGATAAAATTACAGCAAGTACTGCAATTCTCTGCCATCTGGCTGTCTCATCATAACTACTTTGATGTGCTTTTTATTACTTATTTATTTACTTCAACCACTTTATCACTATAGTTGTAAAGCTTGAAAATTATCACAGTGAAGGTTTAAAGGACTACTATCTTCATATATAAATATTAAACTTCTCACAAAATTATGAGACTTTTGGCAGAAAAACAAACATTATTCAAGAAAAAGTTATTTCAAAGAAATTTCCTAATTTGTTTGATTATTAGTAATTTTCTTCAAATCATGAAGGAGAGCAACCCTATGAATGACCCATGAGTTTTTCCCTGCAGTAATATGAATTTTTATACCTCACTGTTGTTTTGATCCTTATGCTTTGAATTCAATACCTTAAATTTTATTATATCCTTGCTAAATTTTCTATCATCATGTACTCATAGCCCATCACTACTAAGTCAACATCATTTGCATATTTATAAAATGTCAAGGTAAAATGAAAAGTGTTTCCACTTTTTTGAAGACTAGAAGAAATGTCATAAAATGCACAATATTTAAATTACTCCATAAAATTTTCTGATTATTTGCTTAAGATATAATTTTATTTAAGGTTTGGACTGGAGTAATAGCACAGCAGGTAGGGCGTTTGCCTTGCACGTGGCCAACAGGGGTCCGATTCCTCCCGTCTCTCTGGGGGAGTCCAGCAAGCTACTGAGAATATCTCGCCCGCACAACAGAGCCCAGCAAACTACCTGTGGCATATTTTATATGCCAAAAACAGTAACAACAAGTCTCACAATGGAGACGTTACTGGTGCCTGCTCGAACAAATCAATGAACAGATCAACAGTGCTACAGTTCTACAAGGTTTAGGCACTATTTGACTACTACTATGTTTGTGGTCAAATAGTGTCTTTCATATTCATGTTGTCTAAACTTTTTGTGTCCAGTTCTCATAAAAGTTCATTTCTCTACTGTATGTTAAGGGCACAAAAGGTTGAATTACTGTGCATATCCTCAAAGAGCACTTTTTCCAGTCTCACAGAAAACATACTTGATTCAATCAAAGAGTTATCATGAAGAAAATGAATTACTTATTTTAGTTCAATTTCCAATGGGTCAGTATCACCCTCATGCACCTCACAGAACACTTGTTGATGACTTGCAAAAAAATCAGACTTTCAAGTAAGGTTTCTTCTGGACAATAAGTATCTAATTTGGGTTATACAATATTAGCATAAAAGCAATTCAGTGGTCCCCTCAATGATGTGTACAGGCGGGGCACCTGATTGTCTACAAAGAGGAGCCCCATGCTATAATACACGCTGAAGGAAATTTCAAAAGCCTCTCTTGACTCAGTTGGCATAAAAAAATTCTTGTAGATAGTAGAAAATAGCTTAACTGTAATTCACTTGGAAATAATTTCAGTCATTGCTAAAGCATGCTGGGTTGAAAATTAGTGTCAAACGACAAAATGGCATGACTTCTTAAAAGCATTTGAACTCAAATTTTATGTGCCCACAAAGCACCTGAATTAAAGTTTGCAGGATTCAGGAATGAACCATAGTTATGTACTGCCAACAGTATTCTCACCTCAATCTTAAAGAAAATTGCACCCATGATTACTCCTGAGATTTCGAATGGCATATCTAGGAGATACCATTATTTATTTCCTTATAATCCGAAGTAGGGAATAAAATCCAATAAAATCATCCACATTCTGAAAAGTAAAGCACTCATTACCCTATAAATGACATATAATAAGTTATCTTTCTCTACACAAGTAAACCATGTTAAAAATAACTTTTAGTTTCTAAATATCTTCAAAATAAAACCAAAATAAAATTTTGAATATGTATGGATAAAACAAATGCAAATTTTAACAGCAAATTTTAACAAAGAAAGGAAATTTTTAGTATTAAAAAAATATTTTTCCTGGAAGTCCAATTTTATGTTTGTCTTATAATTCTGTAAAGTTATAAGGTCACAGACACAGAAACAATTATCTTCTTGAAATATTCAAATCCTCATTTGTCAGCAACACTTACAATTCTCACCTACACACTCCCTATCAAATACACTAAATAGTAACCAGTGCCCTGGCCTCCATCTTTATTGCAGTTTCATAACTGAATGTACTAATTATTTGGTAGCCTTTAAACTGTTCCTGTTTTCATTATTTACTCACAGCATGATAAACCTGAGGTAGTTAAATTCAGAGAGAAAATAATGAAGGCCTGACTTTTCAAATAAGATAGCACATTTGGAATGCAGAAACTGCAAAGTCACACTGTGATAAACCTATTTGATAAATCTATTTTATGTCTGTCTTAATGAAATAAACATACACGGTTTTGTTTTTCACATGAAGTTGAATTTCTCATTTTGAGCATAGACTTTCTGCTAAATGGGATTTTTGTACATGGCTCTGGAAGTGATTAATGAAATCTG
This sequence comes from Sorex araneus, assembly GCF_027595985.1. Taxonomy (NCBI): domain Eukaryota; kingdom Metazoa; phylum Chordata; class Mammalia; order Eulipotyphla; family Soricidae; genus Sorex; species Sorex araneus. Next base: position 132,912,916 of record NC_073307.1, read on the forward strand.
TGTGTCACCAGGGAGATCTTCTCAGCTGAATTGAAAACCGTACACTAAAGGGCTTGGTTGGGGACTAATTAATATTAAAGAGTATATTTTGTTCATGGCACTGTGTAATAAGTCAACATGCTTTCAGTTTATCCCCTGTTTGAACTGATTAAGTCACGTCTACCTCGAGTCACATACCTTATGAAGAATAAAACAGATGTGAAAGATTTTGCATCTAATGATGCTGAAGTGAAAGGAAAGAATTGCTGCCTTTAAACTTCTCTCAATGGGAAGAGATTTGAAGTCTTTTCCTGCCCCATTTGTAATTCTACTGCAGAAATAAAAAATTTCCAACCTCACCATCTTCCAACACAAAGGTCAATGCAAATAATATTTTTCTTTTTTATCTGACTTCCTAAGGCAAGAATAGAAGAGGTCTCATTACCTATTTCATAATTCCCGAAATTAAAGTCCTTTTAAAATCATAAGCAACATGGAGTAAGAGAGTGGGGGAGACATGTAGTTTATTTCTTAATTACAATTGCAAATATATAAGCAAAAGGAGAAGAATTCTGTGATTAAAATGTCAATTTTCCGGTAGTAACTCTTCAGGAGTGAGTCATCCTCAAGATTCAGAAAACAGTGTTGATACAGTAGTGTTTATATTAGCAATGCAAGTTGTATTGTTTATAATAGCAATCTGAGAATTTTATGATTTCATTTGTGAAGGGAATAAAAGTAGTTTATGAGCTCTTTACTACTTAATAAAAATTGTCACTTAAGCAATCATATTCATTGTCTCTAATATGCTACTCTGCTACAGTTATATACTAAAGTTTGAAAATTATGTTTACTTGCTGATGAAACATTCATCATAACTATATCCATATTAGCTAATTCTTCGAAGCATCTATCTATGAATTTATCTAAGCACTATATAAAAGCTAAAGCACAATTTGAGCTTTGCTTTTTTATTTAGTTTTGTACTGGCAATACATGCTTTCTTTGCGATTTGGGCTTATCTATTTTTTAAGACTACGATACAAATGCTAAACTTTTCGTACTATAGAAAATCCAAAAATGATTTACTTTTACACATCCCTAATAATTTTATTCACATGGCTTCTACTAAAAAAATGCTGACAAAAGAAAGCTCCCTTGCATATGAGATGATAATTTTCATAATATATACAGTGAAACTGGTAAAGGCAAGATCATCAAAATTCTTCATTTTTACTTCAATTTGAAATAAAATGATGTAAAATACAGTTATTGTGGTATCGGCTGAAAAAAAAGAGAAACATTTTATATATTTGGACCAATAAGTCATGTATACAAATCGGTTTTTTTCCCTAGCAATTTTGAACTGCTTATCTTTCATAGGATTTCTTATGGCTATTTACATTTTCACTCAGTGAAAATCAATTACCTTCTTGCAATAAGCCTCATTTGCTACCTTTGAGTATAATAGAAACACCATTAGGATGATGACATTACCCAAAAGAAGGGCACCACACAGTTGGTAGACATAAATTAAGGGCCCTTTCACATATGCATTAGAAATACTGCTGTGACTGAAATATGCATAAAGTCTCTATCTATTAGAGCTATTAGTGTGTGGGGGTGATGATTTTGAAGGGGGAGGGAAGGACTGGTAGATTGTGATCTACTACTTTGACAAAATTATGTATTTCCTTTTTTGCCCGGTATGTGCCATTGATGCAATAAGCCTGGGCCCCCAGCTGAGCTGCATTTGGAAATGCCACTGAGCATGGTATACGCGCTTCACTTCCCTTTGCCGAAGCAAGACACTGTCAGGAATAGAGTGCATATGTGCCGCCAAGCCCACTCCTCCTCCATCACCCTGACCTCCACAGCTCTGCGGATGTCTGCCTGGGTGAAGCCACCACTCATGCGGAAAACAGCTCCTGCAGATCAATTCATAGGATTTAGGGACATTTAACTTCCATCAAGCCTACATCATCTTATTGGTATTTGAGGACTAACTTATTACTGAGCATTAATGGCCATAGCATAGACAGTTGTATATTTCCCAGGGGAAGAAAAAAGAGTGAACTCTTGAAATTTCCCTCTCTGAGACTAGGGGGGGAAAAAGAAAGAAAAGGAAACTACATTTAATCCCAGTTAATTTTATCTGAGCTCTTATGAGTTAAAGCAAAACAAAATGATAACATATTGACCCTTGTGGTGTGAAAGACGGCTATGAGCCCTTAAAACAAAGGTGTTAGGATTACAAATTACAATTCTGGGTAACTTATTTTGAGAGTTTTTTCTCTTTTAGGTAATCTTGCTATATGGAAGATAAGACACAGACAGTTATTAAAAAATTTGAATAACGTAAAGATTACACAAGAGGTTTTGATGTAGAGTAGAATGGAAGGAGTTAAGACCTCATTATTTTTAATCCTTAGACAAATTGGCAAAGCGAGAAACACATTTTCTTTTCAAGGGTTATATGTTTAAGAATTAAATCTTATTAATAATCTCTCAAATCCCAAACACCATGCCTTAAAACAACTCCCCAACTTGTGAATGTTAAGCTATGTATCCAAGATTAAACAATTATAATAGTTTATTAACATTTAATGTCCTCTAATTTTGTATGTTATCATATATTTATTTAAAATGTTTACATTATTCCAGTTCCTTAAGGCTGCAGACTGTTAACATAATCTTGAAAGAATTAAAAAATCAAAATGATAGAAATTTGTCCCGCAGAAGTTACTTTTATCACTGTTGGTATAAAGGAAAAATCATTGAGCACAAATCTCTATGTCTTACTTAATAACACTATCCAACACTATCCCTAGATGTCATAATTAAATATTCATATGTCACATTTATTATAAAGAAAGCAAAAATTCTGAAGTAATTTCATTTATCATTGCATTATTATATAAAAGTGCCTCATATAAACATTGAACTGAAATTTGTTTAAATAATAAATGGAATCTAGATGGCAAAACAAAATGCACAATGCAGAATCTATAACTAAAATAGCTGCAACATTTTTCTGTAATAATGAACAAATTTAATTATGATATCTTAGGCTAACGAGGTATGAGACATTTCAATGTGTTTGACATATTGTAACTGATATTTTTCTAAGCGGAATACAGTCAACTAACTCAACTGATACAAGGATACCACTGTATGTAAACTCAGATATGTAGAGAATATTATTAAATAGAATAGCCAACTTTCAAATAGAGTGGTCATCCTCTTTTGTGTCAGGAATCTAGCATGTGGAACTGAATTCATGTGAAATTTAGCTTTCGAATGCATCACCTACTTTTTGGGGGGTGTTAGGGGTTCATACCTGGCAATGCTCAGGTGTTACTCCTGGCTCTGAAATCAGGAATTACTCTTGGCAGTACATGGGTGGACCATATGGGGTGCCGGGGATGAAACCTAGGTCAGCCAGGTGCAAGGCAAAGACCCTACCCATTGTTCTATCACTCCAGCCCCTCCATCACCTACTTCTATATATCTATCACAAGACTGAGGAACCCATTAAGTTACTAAGAGCAGGAATCTGCCTGAAATCTCAGAAAGTATTGAATCAGATTAACAACTCAGAAACTATGTCATTTAGAACTATGTCATTTATAACATGTCAGTATAAGTAAGTAGCAGGTTTCTGATAACATGTCACACAGATATACGATACACTGTTATAATCTTAACTTACTAATTCATGCATTAAATAACACATTCCCTGATGTTTTCCTACTCAACTACCTTTAAAAAGTCAGAGAGCTAGGAAGTAAGACCTCTTATAATAGAGAAAAGTGATAAATAAAAACTTCAGGGGACTGGTGAAGGGATGGGTGTTCGAGCATTGTTTAACTGAGACTTAAACCTGAAAGCTTTGTAACTTTCCACATGGTGATTCAATAACAGAATAAATTTTAAAAAAATAAATAATTTTTTTAAAAGAAAAAAACCTTCAGGGGACTAATATACAGTAATGTCTCAGAAAGAGGAGTGAAAACCCTGAAAGGAATGATACTAACTACACAGTACAAATAAAAAATAAAAAATGAAGTTCTAACTAAAGCAACCCTATAAACGAGGACTCAAACCACAAGTGAACTGCACAGATTTTTCTTCCCCAATTCCTTTGCTCTAATTGGAGATGGCTTACTGGTTCTAATCAAAAGAAAACTCAGTTTAAATTTCTAAGGAGAGTTTTCTATTTCTTATTTTAGTGAGTTTAGCAAAACAGAGATTGAAGACCTTGGAGGGGAATAAAATGAATCCAACAGATGGCAAGTATCTCAGAATAATGATCTTACACTTACTTTTTATATCCAATACAATCAATTCTCGCAATTTAATGCATCTTTTATTTCAAAAGAGGGCCAGTTTCTGCCCCTTCTTTTCCCTAAACCTTGTAAAAGACACACCTGGCAGAAGTGGGAGGCCAGGACTGTTTCTCAAAAGGGACACAAGACAGCCCATATTGCAATTCCCTCCCAGCTGGAGGGGGTGAGAGGTTTCCTCTGCTTAAGGGCAGAAGTGGTAAATGAGCTAATTGCAGCAGCAATGATTTATGCACAAGATTGTATGTCATCTGATAATTACAGGCACAAAAATTGCCCACGCTACAAAGCTGATCCAAAGAGGTCTCTTTCAAGTGTAGAGAGAAGGAACTTAAACCTTTGACAAAAGGCAATTCTAGACAAATCCCTAGGGGGGAAATGCATATATGTATAAACTGCTTTTGTCAGTGTTTATTTTGTTCCTATTTTCATGTCATTTAACATCTATATTCAAATTCTGAGAAATTCTATCTTTTAATTGGGAGAGACCATTTATTATTTGAAGGTTTTTCAAAGATTTCGGTGGTCTCATTATTTTAAATGAAAGTAGAAAATTAACCTTGTCATTGTTCTGAATGGAGTTTTTGTTAATGAAAATTTACCACACAATTTAATACACAATTTTAATAACAATTTAAACAAAAACATAATATTCAACAGTGTCCTTATTCAACTTTTATATGTTCATTCTATAAACATTTTATAGATACATTAACTGGTTCAAAACAACATGGCATTATTCAGTGAAGGGGTGAAATTTAAAATACTTTTTAAAGGATATTTTAGAAGTATGAAAAAAATTTTCAGAATTCTACAATATTACCAAGTGAGAGTGTGAGAACTATTTTTATAAGTTTATAGCTTTTTAAAAATTGAATTAGAGTGAGATACATAGTTACTAAATTTTTCATGATTGGGTTTCAGTCATATCATGTTCCAGTGTGCATGTCCCTTCACCAGTGTACATTTCCTGCCACCCATGTCTCCAGTATCCCTCCCACTGTCTGTTCCCCCTTCCCTTTTTTCTGTTCCAGAAATCCAGATTCCAATCCAGACATCACACTGCACTTAGTTATGTATTCTTATTCTCCTCCAATTTATGGCATTTGATTGGTATTTATTTTCTAGAACTTCTGAAGAAAGACAACCATTTAAATACCCCTTGCTTTGAGTTTGTCAGATGTTACCTGTGATTAGAAGAAGATGTAGGGGAGAATGTCACAGAGATGTGTGCATATACCATGATGTCATTTCAGAAAGCACACAATATCCACGTTTTATTACTAGTGATATTAACGTTAATCGTGCAGATAAAAAAGGTATCTGCTGTAATCAAATAATCAAATTCTGTGCCTCTTTTTGTCAGGAAAAAAAGCCACACTCCCTAGAACTGAGGAAACTTAAATACACTAACCAGAAACTTAATGTTTGGACAAAACGATACCCATTTGAAAGCAAATATATGGTTATATTCTTGTAACTCTAATTGCAAATACTTTTGTACCAAAAAAGGAGCCCTGATGAATAGAACTGGTCAATGAAAAATGTATTCTAAAGACCTCCTTGATCCACTGTCACCTATGTCCACACCGCCACACTCAAACACACACACCCTAATGTAACCCAAAACTTTCTATATGTGTAATACAAAGTTTCATGTCTGTTTCTCAGTTGTGTATGCTCACTATCTTCCCTCACAAATGTGCACCAATTCCCCCTGAAAGTGCCTAAGTATATATAGACTGTGACATCACCTTCTGCAAAGAACCAGATTCTCTCTTTCCAAACCTTGCTCGATAGCCTGTGTGAGCACAAGTCATATCCCAATGTTTTGAGTTGTTTCCTTACCAATAAAACACCTCTTTTCTTTCCAGCTCTTCCTGTGATTTATGGATGATACTGCCAAGTTTTTCCATATAAAGTTTTTCTATGTTATTAGCAAATACTTAAAAAAAATGTTTGGGAATATACTGTTTTACTTTAAGTTGTCACCCAGTAATTTCAGTCTTCATTGATGAATATTCCCTATGAATGAGTTTCCACTGGCTATCCCCAAACATGTCATGTTAGCATTTTGGTTATTTTGAATTAAAGTTACCTCTGAAATATCTAATGCAAGAAGGACTCTCTGATTATCCACTATGTCCTCCAGAACCAGAGCAGGAAATAAATCACCCACATTGAAGAAAGCTTTCCTGCACCTGGAAGATGAGTGACACCCTTATTACGGAGATAGGGAGTTTAGAGTCTAGGAGGAATGAGCAAATTGTTCAGTCCTTGTCTTGTCAAGTTTTCCTTGTCAAACAGGTAAGAATCTGCCTGCTTTGGCTACTTCTTTTTGAGTGTCATGTTTTAATGTTTCTTGGAGTAAGAAACTAAATTTGTTTTCTCCTTTTAATATGTGTTTTATGGCAAGGGTGTCTCAGTCAAGACTCCAGGATATAGATAAACTGTTTTCCTTTCCTAAACCTACAGAATCCTTGTTCTAATGATTTTTTATTTATTTCCTTCTGCATCTAAAATTAGTGTTCTCACAGGAAACACCCAATTATTTATTCAAGCCTGTGCTTGTGTAAGCACAAATTTATGGTTATTTTTTAATTCTTAGAATTATGTTAAGTTTTTTGTGTGAATTGTTCTAGCTTTGGCCATCACAAACTTTTTCAGATCGGCTCCTGTGTCTTTTCAGCATGCCTCCATTTTTCTCTTTAAAGCAATTTTTTACTTTCTGGTACTAGTAAACTCTATTTTAAGTCATAATTTTGAGGTTGTACTATTCTATAGAAAATGACTATTTTATCTGACAAACTACATATTCCTTTGAGACTGATCTTGTCTCTCTTTGTACTTAACAGAGTTGCTGGCAAGTGACAGGCATTTGTTAAATGTGCTTTAACAGAAAGCTCTTTTCATTTCCTGTATTTATTCTGAAATTGAGAAAGGTAAAAACTATTAAGCATATTCTGTGTATGTACCCAAACATATGGGCTGGAGCAATAGCACAGCGGGTAGGGCGTTTGCCTTGCACGCGGCCGACCTGGGTTTGATTCCTTTGTCCCTCTCAGAGAGCCCAGCAAGCTCCCAAGAGTATATTGCCCGAATGGCAGAGCCTGGCAAGCTATCCATGGTGTATTTGATGTGCCAAAATCAGTAACAAGTCTCATGATGAAGACGTTACTGGTGCCCGCTCAAGCAAATCGAATGAGCGATGGGATGACAATGACAGTGACCCAAATATATATTCATGAATAAAGGTTTCCTTTCTTTCTAATTTCATTAGATAATTCTAGTTCCTTTGACCATTATTAGGATTATCATCACTATTACTATTATCCTTTAAAAATAGTCACAAATGCTAGATCATATGGAAGCTTAACTTTTAGTGTTTTGAAAACTGTTCATATTGTTTTCCAACCCCAAAGACCAAAAATCACTACTTCTAAAAGACATCTGTGCGTCATGGAAATTGAAGCACTATTCAAAATAGCCAAGATCTAGAAACAAGCCAAGTGTCCAAAACAGATGAGTTATTGGATAAACTGTGGTACATATACACAATGGTATACTACTCAGCTATAAGGTAAAACAAAATCATGCAATTTGCCACTTCATGAATGGAGCTGGAGGGTAACATGCTGAATGAAGTCAGCCAGAAGGGGAGGGGCAGTTATAGAATGATCTCTCGAATACGTGGCATATAAAGCAGCACAGTAATGGAGTAACAAATGGCCAAAGGCAACAGTACCTGCAAACTGGTATACAGAACTGAGTTTTCCAAGGGAGGTTTTGGGGTTTTTTGTGGGGGGCTGACGGAGTGGGGGCTGTGGTCCCTGAGACAACACTGGAGGGAATATGACACTCTAGGGAATATGTGGTGTTGGAACACTACATACAGGAAACCCGGTGCATAATGGTATTCTAAATCAAGGTTCTTCAAACAAACAAACAAACAAACAAACAAACATAAAACAGTAACAAGCCTGGACCCACCCATGTCTCAATAAGAGATACTGGAAAAGAAACAAAAATTACTTCTGTTTCCTAAATCAAAACCATTCAAGAATATTACACACAAACACAATGTGTATGATTTATTTAATACAAGAAGAAATACATGGGCTTGCTCTTCAAGGCTGTATTCTCCCCTGAACACGTATCTCGCCTCTCTCTCTCTCTCTCTCTCTCTCTCTCTCTCTCTCTCTCTCCCTTCCTCTCTCTTTCCCTCCCTCCCTCCCTCCTTCTCCTCTTGATTTTTTCCACTCTGGGGAAACCTGTGTTCTCTCTTAAACATGTTTTGAAAGACATAAGAAGTGAAAAATAGTTCCCTTCTTTCTCTCTCACATTTTTTAAGCAAGTTTTATTTAATAAAACCTATGTTACTTCACTTAAAATAATAATAAATAAATTTTTTAAAAAAATAAACTTGGTGAAATCAATACATGTAATTGAAAAAAGACTATCTCATGGAATATCTTAGTAAAACAAATCACAGAAGTGGACTAGGAACCCTTATAATGTTTAGCCTTTAATTATTATAATTTTTAAATTAATGGCTTCAAGAGTTTACATTTTGTTTCATTTATTTTGGCAGAAGTCTGTTTGGATGGCTACCTTTAAAGTGCTTAGTACGTGTGTAAGGCCATGTAACAGGTGAGCGGGGAGCCAGTAGGTAAACTAAAGCAGCCAATCTCAGCATTTATATTCCTTTAATTTTGTTGCCACATCCAGTGATGGGCATGGTTTACTCTTAACTTCACTCAAGAATCATTCCCGGTGGTTCTTAGAGAGTGCTGGAGATCAAACAAATGCCCTCTCTGCTGTACTTACTATCTCTCTGGATGTTTTTGTTTTCGTGGTGTGTGTGTGTTTGATTTGATTTTGGGGACACAACTGGTGGTGCTCAGGGGTTACCCTGGCTCTGTACTTAGGATCAGTCTGGAAGGGGCTCTGGAACTATACATGGTTCTGGAGAGAAAACTCAAGTTGGGTGTGTGCAATACAAGTGACTTACCCTCTGTACTATCTCTCTGACCTCAAATACATTCATATTCTTTTTGTTTTTCTTTTTGGATCACACCAGGCGATGCACAGGGGTTACTCCTGGCTCTGCACTCAGGAATTACCCCTGGCAGTGCTCAGGGGACCATAAGGGATGCTGGGAATCGAACCCAGGTTGGCCACGTGCAAGGCAAACACCCTACCCACTGTGCTAATGCTCCAGCCCCCAACCATTCATATTCTTAACCATCATACAGCACTGCCCTCACAGAAGCTTAATACAAGAGGCCAAGCTTCCATGTGGAAGCAGAGGGATAGAAAGGTGCTCATCTTTCCTCCTGGCTCATCCCAGGGTCCCTGAACCCACGGATTCTAAGAGTTTAAAGGCCTAAATTCTAGAGGCTGGAGCAATAGTACAATGAGTAGGGCATTCTCCTTGCACACAGCCAACCAAGTTTGATCCCCAGCATCCCATACAGTACCCCATGTCTGTGAGGAGTGACCCCTGAGTGGAGAGCTACAGGAGTAACTCCTGAGGATTGCCGAGTGTAGCCCCAAACTTTAAAATAAATAAATAAATAAATAAATAAAAATAAAAAACACCCAAATTCTAATCTAGTTCCTATTGGTCCTTGGGTCTTGCTACAGAGTCTAGAGCTGGAATGTCCTTATATTACAGCCAGCATTAAGCAAATGGGTTGACCACCTGTAGCACTGCACTATAGCACTGTCCTCCCCCATTGTTCATCAATTTGCTCGAGTGGGCACCAGTAACGTCTCCATCGTGAGACTTGTAATTGTTTTTGGCATATCGAATACACCATGGGTAGCTTGCCAGGCTCTGCCATACGGGCGGAATACTCTCGGTAGCTTGCCAGGCTCTCTAAGAGGGACAGAGGAATCGAACCCAGTTTGCAAGGCAAACGCTCTACCTACCGGTTGTGCTATCGCTCCAGTCTGATCACCTGTAAGGTCTATAATAATTGCACATTTGGTGAACTTTGGAGCTAATTTGCTTTAGAAAGTTTGTTTTTTGCAAGAGCTTCCTGAAAGCCTATATCTAAGATGTCCCAAAATTTATACTTTGCTATAGCTGGAGTGATAGCACAGTGGGTAAGGTGCTTGCCTTGCACATGGATGACAGGTTCAATCCCCAATATCCCATATGGTCCCCCAAGACTGCCAGGAGAGATCCCTGAGCACTGTCAGGTGAGGAACAACCCCCTTCCCCCCAAAAAAAACCCTCCAAAATTTACATTGCTGGATGTACTTTATTTTTTTATCAACTCAGTGTTTGCAAAATCTTTCTAAATAATACTGGTTTGCATTTTTAATTGCCCTCTTATCATGATTATCTTTATCTTCCTAGATAAGAATCCTTTCTCTTATCTATCTTGGCTCCAACAGTAATTTTAAGAAGTATTAGTTTCTTAATTGTTTTCTTTTTGTTTATTGGGGGTGGGGGGTGGAGTTTAGGTTACACCTGGCAGTACTCAGCTACTCCTGGCTTTGTGCTGAGGGGGCAGCTCTGTTGTGTGCAAAGCAAGAGCCTTAACCCACTACTATTCTCTAGCCCCTACCAGAGTATGTTTTTAATTTTTTTGTGTGTGTGTTGGGGGAGGTGTGTGGGGGGGGATTTTTTTTTTTCACTCTTGCTGTGCTCAGGGCTTACTCCTGGCTTTATACTCAGGGATTACTCCTGGCAGTGCCTGGGGGACCATTTGGGGTGCTGGAAATTAAATTCAGCTTGGCTTCATACCTTATTCATTGTTACTCTCTGTCCCATGTTTTTAACTTTTTTCTTTGTTTTCTGTCAAAATAATTTTATTTTCTCAAGTACTTAGTGTTTAAAATTCTACTGAAGAAAACATCTGATTCCTTAAAGTACTATGAATTTTTTGTGCATGCTCCCATATTTGATAATATTTGCCAATTCTTGGGAAAACAGAGCAAGAAAAATCTGGGACTATACTAATTGAAGGAGGGGGAATATGAACATTACAAAAATCAAGTCCTACTTTTCTAGGCTGACAAGTAAAATGCACTAGAGGCCTTTTTCTAGTATTTGTAACAGATTTTTGGAAGAGATAAATACAAAGATGAAAGTATCCAAACATTATTTTGTTTGACCTGTTCCACTCTGGCCTCTCGGTAGGCTCACCACCTTTTGTGAAGACATTTCTCAGTGGTTAATAGTGCTCCAGGCATGGAGCATGGTTCAAGACACAAATAGAAAAATCTGACTCAAATCCTATGCCCTAACAACAGGACAAATTTCCTGAGGAATAATTCTATTATTGGAAGCATTTTCCCTTGGATATAGAAAGAGAGTTAGAGAGAAAGGAACTTTTATTTTCTCTCTTTTTAAATAGAATTCTCTTCTAATAGGGAGGAAGGGAAGGAGAGACGAGGGCAAGAAAGAAGGAAAGAGAGAGACAGAGCTTCACAGATAAAAGTAAAAAATAGAACTTACAAAATAAACGTATTTCATATGTAATAATGCTATTTTTCCCTTAACTTCCAATTTCACCATCTGTAAAAGTTATTTTCAAATACTGACATCTAATCAACATCAGAGTGTCTTCGCTTAACTGTGTATGGCTAATATGTATATAATAAAATGCTAAATAGCTATTTGCAAAATTCTTATTTTAATTTATTCATATTTCATATGGTCCTATGCCATGATACTGTACATTAATGGTTTGTAGGCAATGGTTTGTTTACAGAAATTTACACATTAGATTTCCTCCTTCCCTTTGCCACTGTTGTCACTGCTCTGACAATCTGGGGTGGTTCCCTTGGACAGTGTTCACTCATTTGGCTGTGCCACTTGCTGTAAGTGGCATACTAGGATGAGGTGTTCACACACTAGATTATGCCAAGCTAAAACTTATTTCAGATTCTGACTCTTCACAAAAATTGCTCTTTGACCTGAGAATTGTTCTACTCACTGTCTTTCTGTCCAATTTTTTTTAATTTTAAGTTTTATTTTATTGAATAACCATGAAAAAAATACAAAGCTTTCAGGTTTAAGTCTCAGTCATATAATGATTGAACCCCCATCCCTTCACCAGTGCACATATTCCACCACCAAGAACCCCAAAATACCCCCTCCCACCCAGCCCCCACCTAAAGAAGCTAATGACATTCACTTTTTTTCTCTATACTTTGAATACATTCAATATTTCAATAGAGAACTCACTATTATTGTTTGGAATTTTCCCCCAACAATCAGGCCTGCTGAAAAGGCATCATTTAATAATTTATTTTCATTGCTGAGAATGAAGACTCTATGAGGAAGCCGATAGCGGCCATGTGGTTTTGGATTTCTGATATTTTTACTCAGTTCACAGTCTAGATGCATTTCTGTAAGAAGCCACTCTGGGTGCCAAAATGGGTTAGAAGAACTCTGGGATCATAGTCTTTAGGACTCTCTCTGTCCAATTTTTAAATTAAAGATAATCTTAATATCTAAATTGACATTACACTAATTGCTGGTCTTGGACATGAAGACACTTATCAAATTTTAGTTTTGCTTTTAAAGGGTGGGGTGAATAAATCAGGAATTATAGACTAATTACCTTTGAAGATGAAATAAAATTCCTAGAGAACACCAAAAAGTATGAAAATTAAAAAACGACATAAAACTCAAAGATAATGGATATTGTGCCATTAATTATTTACAATTTTTTATTCTTAAAAAATTGCCAGAAAAGTATTGTTAACAGCTAAAACTTAAAAACAATGCCTGGTTCATGGTAATTATTTCATAAATATTTGTTAAATTCATAAAATAAGATGATTTAATTCCATGATTCCTAGAGAAAAAAGAAACAACTGATATACCTATTTATGTTTACACTAGTGACAAAAAGAGTACACTCAATTATATTTTGGATAGGGATGCAATCATTAACCAAACAAAACCTAAAACTCAATACCAAAGCACACATACTAATTGTGTGTTCACAAAAGAGGCCAGCGGGGCTCTATCTTTCCTGCCACCCGAGTTCGGTAATCTCACACTGCTCCCCCCCACCCCAGGAAGGCTGATGGAGATGGGCAGGTGAAGGAAGGGATGAGTGCCAGGCTGGTAGGTATCAGTTGCAGTTTATTCCAATCTCCGTTCCCGTTCTGCTTCTCTCTCTCTCTCTTCTCTTTCTTTCTTTCTCTCTCTCTTCTCTTTCTTTCTTTCTTTCTTTCTTTCTTTCTTTCTTTCTTTCTTTCTTTCTTTCTTTCTTTCTTTCTTTCTTTCTTTCTTTCTTTCTTTCTCTCTTTCTCTCTTTCTCTCTTTCTCTCTTTCTTTCTTTCTTTCTTTCTTTCTTTCTTTCTTTCTTTCTTTCTTTCTTTCTTTCTTTCTTTCTTTCTTTCTTTCTTTCTTTCTTTCTTTCTCTCTTTCTTTCTCTCTCTCTTCTCTTTCTTTCTTTCTCTCTCTCCCTCTCTCCTCTCTCTCTCTCACACACACACCTCTATGTGTTCCCCTATACTGCTTCTGTGTGTTCTCCCCTTCTTCTCCTACAGTCTTAGTTTATTTAGCAATCACATAGGGCGGTAACACAGGTAACACAAAGGTGGGTCAGGTGGGTCCGAACATTAATACATCAACAAAGAGTAAGACTACTCCTCAAGGACAAAATCTCATCTAAGATTACTAATACTCAAGGGTGGGATCTGAACAAGGATGTGGAACAAGGCTGTGTCTTTTCTCCTTTCCTCAGCTAGTAATCCACTTACATAGGTGTAGTAAATCTACTTCTGTTATTTCTAGCAATGTCATTCTGTATGAGCACAGTAAGAGATATAAACTTAAAGTTTGGTTCTTCCTGAGGACTTCTCACTATATATTCCAGACCACAGTCCTCAGGCCAGGCTAGTCTTCCTAACCCCAGGAGGGCCCTAGTCTTGTCATTAACTTTGGATCATGACAGCATTTGTCTATGATCATGCCCTCAACTTATAGTTGAGTATTGTGGCGCTTTGGCCTGGCCCATTTTGATGCCAGGGTAGCTCACAGCTTGCCCTGGGTCCATTCCCATTCCGTCCCTCGTCAGGACCCTGCTTTTGGGGTGCTAGGAACTAAGGGCAACTGAGCAGAGAAAGCAGATGCCCAGGAGTAAATATTATTGGAGTCAATCAACTCCCAAGTTACAAAGCATAATATTAACTGTCTTCCTGTCTCCATACAGAAAGGACATTGCTTTAAGGTAAACTATGCAAAAGATACTAACTTAGAATACAAATTCAGAGTCCTTAGAAGGATCTGATCTTACAAGCTAACAGAATCTTGATTAGGGAAAAGATGATTAACTGGTTGGGAAGGAGGGTGCAGAGAAGAGTTTACAGATAAACAAAGGAATGGGAGTGTCTCCAGAGCACTTAAAGCTAAACTCCTTATGGCAAGGGAGGAAGGACAAACCAATGTTATCCTACACTAATAAACTTACAAAGGAATAAATTTACTGTTTTGAGATATCAAAGGCAGATCAAGCCATAACAATACTGTTTTCAGACATACATTGAAAATAAAATAATATAGGCCACTTAGAGATGAACATATGCTTATGCAAAATAAAAAGAAGTCAAAAAGTAATTTGTTGCAGCAATTAAATATAGAATTATAAAAATAGATTATGGGGGCTTATATTTTGAGCAATTGAAAATTTTATGATCATCACATATTTACTTAAGTTTCTTTCTTTGGGACATACGTGTCAATGACTATTTCCCTTGATATTATTCCATAAAATTTGTTTTCCTTTTTTAGTGGTTGTGTATGGACTTGAGTGAGATTTACTACAGGCTCTTTGCTCAGGAATCACTGACATCATCAGTGATGATCATCGGGAATCATCCAGTGATCATATGCAGTGCCAGGGAATGAATCAAGGTTGACTACATGCAAGGTCTTCTCTATACAGCTCTCTAATACCTAAGCCTCTTTTATTTATCTGTCTTTTATTTAATCATTTTCCCTTTTTTAAAATCAGCCTTTCGGTTGGTTTTTTACTACCCTTATCCTCAAGTGAACTGATTAAATCTTTGGTTACTACCAGGTTGCTATTCAGCATATATACTGTATTTTGTATTTCAGCTATTCTTTCTGTTCTTTAGTTCTGTGGTTTCTGTTTCAATTTCTCATGACTTCTCACATACTATCTCTGTCCATGATAATCCTCATATTAGTGAGCATCATGAGGATGGTTACTCTGAACTCTTCTGCTAGTTTACATATTACAAAGATCTGCTGTATGTGGGGTTCATCTCAGGATTTTGCCTTTACCCATGAATACAAGTGAGTTCTGTTCTCTCCTCATGTTTGGTGCAAACATGAGGGCCTATGCTGGAGGCCTATGTTCAAGATGGCCTGGGTGGCAATGAGAGATTCATGGTCCGACTGTCAGGGACTGGGTTATGACTTCCAATTTGTGTAGATCAGGGAAACCAATGGGAGGCCATGGTCATCAGTGCCTTCCAGAGACTGGAGCACAAAGGTTAGCTGGGTGTGACAATAAACAGGGTTTGGGGATCACTAGTACTGGCAGAAGCTCTGGTGTGGAGGTCAAGTGGCCTTAGTTAGCAACTAAGGATCATATATAAGTACCCAGTGGTACCTATGCACTTGATTTTAGTACGCTTAGGACCAACTTGGGGTTCAAGGTCATACCTACTTGGAAACACATATGTGCTGCTCTGACCAGTCCTAGGCAATAACCTGTGCCTGGTATGATCTCTATGCAGAGCAAGGTAGATCTTTGGTCATATGCAGTTGTGAGTGCCCAGTGGTGGCCAAGTGCCCTGTTTGAGCAGGCCTGGGTAGCAACAAGGCATTGAGCTTATAAGCAGCATCTGTGGGTTGAGTTCAACAAGCAGGCCTGGGATGTGAGCAGGGATCCCTAATATATATATAATTTGTAGTAACCACACATATACTTCTGTGCTAAACCAAAAACAGTATTGCCTTTTTACACTAAGTTCTAGAAAAAGCAAATGTTAGCAAATGCCACCATTATTTTTAAAAGCTTTTGATTACTTATTTGTATTTGGTGACAGGGCATCAAACATATCAAGCATATGTTCTACTACTGTACTTGGGGCCAATCCTGCAAGTGCTCAGGGGAACCATATGACATGCCCAGCAATAGAACCAACATCAGCCATATGCAAAGCTAGCACCCTAACCGCTATGCTGTCTCTCCAGGCCACTTAAAGTATACGTAAAGTATACGTAAAGTATACCTCTGATCTTCACAATACAATTTTTCTCCTTTGTCATCATCCAATTGCCCCCATTCTCCTTTCCTTCAGGTAATCACTAACTGGTCTTACAGTCCAATATATTTAATTTAGTTCATCTTACATGTAAAGCAGATAAAAAATAATATCAAACATGGGACTGGAGAGACAGTACAGTGAAGAACTTGCCAGGATTCAATCCCCAGTACTCCATATGCTCACTAGAGGACGATATGGAGTTATCCCTGAGCACAGAGCCAGAAAAACAGTTCTAAGCACAACTAGGCATGCCCCCTTAATCCCCATCCCCCGAAAAAAATCACACAGAAAATTTCTATTCTCGCTAAACATAGAAGTTTCTGCTTACAAGATTATGTAATTATGTAAGACATGTCTTTGACTCCTCTCACAACTTTATTAAATTCTATTTTATTTTATACAATCTGAAGAGAAACCAGAGAGTTTCTTGCCCGCATGCGTGGCTGTCTTTTCCAGGGCCCCCGGAGGGGATGGGCTCCAGCTTCCCTCCCCACCCCGAGCAGAGCTCCCGGCGGCTGAAGACCACCGGAACCTAGCTACAGCCATGCATGAGGCCCCTCTCCACATGTTCGGACAAGCCTCATGCATGAAGGTACCGGCAGAGGAACCCAGGTGTGTGTAATCCCATCAACGGCCAACATCCAGAGAGAGACTTAAAAGCAAGCTCTCAGAAACTTTAGCCTAATTCTCCCTCTGGGAGAAACTGGCAATCTTATGAGAGTTTCCTGCCCACATGGGACAGCCTTGCAAGCTTCCCATGGTGTATTTATATGCAAAATCCAGTAACAAGCTGGATCTCATTCCCCTGACCCTGAAGAGCCCCCAGTGAAACATCGTTTGGAGGGCCGAGTTGAGATAGACTTCTAAGATCTCAGGGAAAGGATGAAATGAGATGTTACTGAGCCCGCCCAATAAATCAGTGATTAACGGGATTTCGTGATTTGTGATTCATGATTATATTTTAATTTATTTTTTTTACTGAACCACTGTGAGCTACAGTTATAAAACTTTCATGTTTGAGTTTCAGTCAGACAATGATCAAACACCCATTTTTTCCACTAGTGTACATTTTCCACCACGGTATATAGCTCCCGTGAGAAGTGTCCCATGAGTGCAGATTCAAACTTCAGTTCTGAACATTACTTGGTATGCTTGTTATGCCCCACCCAGATGATGCATGATTACTATTGAATGGTAGACTTCTAAGAGCAGGAAAAGAAAAATTTTAAATTCCAAAGACAAACTCCACAAACACTCAGAATCTATTCAGAAAAATGTCATTAAATTCCTTTACTTCAATAATTCTTTAAATATTGAAGGCTTGAACTCATCAATTAGAGAGTGGCTGAATGAGTCAGGAAACAACTTAACCTTCTGCTGCTTACAAGAACACACTTGAATTCTCATGTTAGATGAAAGGTCACAGTAAAATGTTTGACAACAATAAAACAGACTAATGCTAACATAAGATAGAAAAGGATAGGCATACTTATATCAGACGAAATAGAATTCAAACGATAGTAGTTACAAAGAGATAGAAATGAATATCATAGAATGGCTATGGTATTAAAACACCAAGAAGAAAACACTCACTGTCATACATGTACCACATAAAGTAGCATCAAAATACATAAAGCAACTATTAATAGGCATGAAGAGATATTGAAAGTACCACAATAATGATAGACTTTAATACTCCCCTCTTCCCAATAGAATAACCAGAAAAAAATTCAATGAGGAAAACAATAACCATAAAACTAGGAATTGAGGGGTCAGAGAGTACAGCCAGTAAGGTCCTTGCCTTGCATGTTACAGACCTGGGTTTAATCCCCAGCACCCCATAAAGTCCCTCAAGCCCACCAGAAGTGATCCCTGAGCACACGAATAAGCCCTGAGCACAGCTGGGTATGGCCACTTCCCCTGCCCCGAGAAAAAACAAAACAAAGAAAAGGATCAAAAGATTTGGATTTCATAGGCACGTGTAGGTCCAAATGCTGAACATACACTCTCCTCCAGTGCACATGGAATATTCCCTAGGATAGACCATCTACTGGAACACAAATCCCCATAAAATCATGAAGATAGAAATCATATTAAGTATATTTTTATAACATAATGTCATGAAGGTACAAATGAACCATATAAAGAAAGCAGGAAAATATCCAAACACTTAGAAACTAAACATACTGTTGAACAAATAGAAAGATTTATGGAAACAAACATACAGAAGCTATCAGAAAATATGGGACACATCACAATCTGTACTAAAAGAGAAGTTCACAGCAACACAGTCATACACTATTATATAAGAAAGGACTCTAACCTAACATTTTTATAAACTAACCCCAAACCTTAAGAAACTAGAAAAAATTAACCCCAATGTAAGCAGAAGGAAGAAAATAAAAATCACAGTAAAAGCAAACAGTAAAGAAGTCCTTAAAAAATACAAAAGATCAATGAAATGAAGTGTTAATTTAAAAAAAAACAAGATTGAGAAATAACTCTCTAGACTCATAAAGGAAAAGAGAGATAAAATAATAAATCAGATCAGAAGTAAAAGCGTAGAAATTACAACAGGTTTTAGGGAAATAAAAAAATCATACTATTACTAAGAACAACTTTATGGTGTCAAATTGCTGAACCTAGAAGTGAATGAATTCTTAGACTCATACAATCCAACCAAAACCCAATCAAGAGGAAAAAGAAAACCTAAATAGATGAAGTACTAGTGAGGAAACTGAAACAATAAACAAAAGTCAAAGGCTATTGAGAAAAGAGTGGGTAAGACACTTGAATTGAGTCAACCAAATTCAATCCCCAACACCCCATATGGTTCCCTGAGCCCTGGCAAAAGCAATCCCTGAGTACAGAGCGCAGAGTGTGGTCCAAAACCAAACAACAACAACAACCTCCCGCTACAATTTTGGGGTGTAGAGAACACAGAAGTTAAAGAGCTCTGAATGTGGATGACCCAGATTTGTACCCCATATATTTCCCTGAGCACCACCAAAAGTGATTTGTAAACACATACCAGGAGTAAGCCCTAGACAACACCGGGTGTGCCACAAAATTCCCTTCCCCCCAAGGAGAACCATTACTTTGCTTTTAGGAAAACGATCTCTTTAATAAAAAGACAAAATTATAAAATTAAAAATATATTATATAAACACTGAATAAAAATATAAGATCAATAAATTCCAAGGGAAAATAAAAACTATTCACAGGGATTAGAACTAAAGAGGGACATCTTGTAACATAAGGTTAATTCAGCAATAAGATATAAGTACTGTACCAGGAGGTTGACTCCATGGCTTGGAGGCTGGCCTCACATTCTGGGGAAAGGGCAACTCAGAGAAGGGATCACCAACTATAATGTAGTCGAAGGCCATGTGGGAGAAGGGAGTTGCGGGCTGAATGAGGGCTAGAGACTGAGCACAGTGGCCACTCAACACCTTTATAGCAAACCACAACAGCTAATTTGGGGGAGAGAACAGAAGGGAATGCCCTGCCACAGTGACAGGGTGGAGTGGGGGGAGATGGGATTGGGGAGGATGGGAGGGATGCTGGGTTTACTGGTGGTGGAGTATGGGCACTGGTGAAGGGATGGGTTCCCGAACTTTGTATGAGGGAAGCATAAGCACAAATGTGTATAAATCCGTAACTGTACCCTCATGGTGATTCATTAATTAAAAATAAATAAATTTATTATAAAAAAAGATATAAGTACTGTAAAGCTAAATACATCAAATCACAAAACAATTAATAAAAGGGCACAATAAGGATAAAATATTTTGACTATATCTCTCATAAACAAACAAATAAGTAAACCAAAAATCAATAAAATTACACAGGGCTACAGTTTTTTTAGTTCACATATATGTAACACAGCATCCTCAAGCTAAAGAATATGCACTTTTTGAAGTGCCTTATAATTTGACCAAGTGCTTAAAATTTTTTCCAGATATTGAATAGGGCATAAAGCAAATTTAAATATAATTGAAATCATACCAAAATATTTATCATCCTGATAAAATTAATATAGAAGCCAAAAGCACACATTTAAATGATAAATATTTCACATATTTGTAAACTAAGAAACATTTCTTTAAAATTGGGGTGCCACACCAATGGTGCTCAAGGTTTATGCCTGGTTCTATGCTCAGGGATTACTACTAGTGGACTTGGGGGAATATATGTGGTGTTGAGGATTGAACCTGGAGCTCAACTGCATGGAAGGCAAGGACCCTGCCCATTGTACCAATGCTCCAGCCCCAAGAAACATTTTTAATAATCTATGAATCAATGATGGTTATAAAATAAAAATCATAATAAAAATTACATTAAAATTGGATTAGAACCAAGATTACACTTAGAAAGCTATAGATAGATAGATAGATAGATAGATAGATAGATAGATAGATAGATTCTTAAGTGAATATAATAAGGGACAAGAGAAATTTTACAGGTGCTAAGATTAATTCATAATGAATAATAAATTGTAATTAATAAGACTATTTAGCATGCTGCCAGTTCTGGTTTAATCCCTGATCTGTAGCACTGCATGGTTCTTTGAGCACTGCTTGGATTAATCCCCAAGCATAGAGCCAGCTGAGCCCAAACCCTTGCCCCCAAATAAATAAATGCATATAATCAGGAAATAAGAAATTTCCTGATTTTTTTTAAAAAAGAAATCCACAAAAATAAATTTTTTGGAGGGTAGGATTTTATATAGGAACTGAAGACAAAAAGTATTTTAATCAAGTAAAACAGCACAAGCCAAACATGGATAACTTGTCTATACAAAGTACAGGGAGATTCTGAATCATAAGTAGAGTGAGGTAGCTCACTCTGATAGTGGTTTTATAATTTAGTAGGGAATGATAAAATGCTAGTAAAATTTGAGTCCGTGAATAAAATGTGAGTTGTCCTTCAAAAGCATATAATAAAGATGACCACTCAACATGAACTACCTTCTCCCTGTGGTACGCTCACTGTAGCGACTAGTTTAATGTCTCCTATTCCTGGTAGATTCTGTTGGGGCAGCTCTGTGAGGCCTAAAATTGTACCTGTTTTTTCCATTCGGGAATAAGTAAAGGACATATAAAATGTTCAATAAGTGTTTGATCTTTAGTGAAGGATGAAAGAAAACTCCAGATGGATATAGGAGGACACCATGTAATAGGTTCTGGACTGCAGTTTTGAATTGCAGACCCAAACAGGTGAGAGAGCTACAGTTTGTTCAGCAGACAGTAAGGACCTTGATATATACCAATAAATGCTTGGAGTGGTTTTATTTTTTATTTACATTCACATTTTTCTTCCTTCCTTTATTTTTTTGGGTTTTGTTGTTGTTGTTGTTGCTGTTGTTTGTTCTGGGGCCATACCTAGTAGTGTTCAGGGATCACTCCGGGTGGGCTTGGGGACCATACAAGTGCCAGGCATAGAACCAGGTCTGACCACATACAAGACAAACAAGCACATTTTCATCCTTCCTTCCTTCCTTCCTTCCTTCTTCCTTCCTTCCTTCCTTCCTTCCTTCCTTCCTTCCTTCCTTCCTTCCTTCCTTCCTTCCTTCCTTCCTTCCTTCCTTCCTTCCTTCCTTCCTTCCTTCCTTCCTTCCTTCCTTCTCCCTCCCTCCCTCCCTCCCTCCCTCTCTTCCTTACCCTTTTATTGAGTGGCCACTAATGTACTAAGTATGCTCTGGTCCTGAGGTATGATGTGAGTAACACTAAGTTCCTGCTGAAAATAGAGTTTGCACTATAATGGGCAACTCAGACGGCAAATAAATATGTATTTGACAGGCAATAATAAGTGCCTTGAAGAAAAAACAGGGAAAGAGTGACAGGGCATAAGCATATATGACACATCTGAGAGACTGTCAGAAAGTAAAAAAGGCTGAAGCAGAAGAAAGGAAGGGAGACTGGTGGTCAGAGAGTTAAGTGGGACCGTGTAGCATTAGGAAGGACATTGGTTTCACTCTGAAGGAAATAAAAGCCTTGGAGAAACTGAATCCCATGATCTAATTTATGAATATGAAAAGATGACCATAGCCATTCAATGGGGAATAGAATGTAAAGGGGCAAAGATAGAAGAGAGACAATTTAGAGACAGGCAATTTACAGATCACTTAGATTGCTTGAACTCTACTTTCATCTAATTCCACAGTAATAATCTTTTACATGCATTTCTTCCTTGTTCGTTCCATTACCCAAACCTAGAACCTCATTACCCATTACTCTCACTATTACATTACTAGATATTCAGGGGTAGGGATATGACTCAAAGAACTAGCATGTGTGTTTTAGACACAGGAATCCAAGTTTTATTCCTGAGCACCAAATCGTCCCCAAAACATCACATGTGACCCCAAACAAAAACATCCTGTATAATACCAGACATTCCAGTTTGGGGACTACAATTTGAAGAATATAGGAGTAGAGTGTCTCATTTAGTTCTTGAATAGCATTATAGACAATATAAAAGAGGACAGAAATATGTCTGTACATTTTTAACAGAATTAAGCAACATAATTAAAGATTTGTGTACCTCATGCCAGTAACTCAGAACAAGAAATAATCATAAAATTATTACTTGAAACTCTGGCAATTTCTGAATTAGTTAATATTTATGGAAATAATCCAATCCTTTGGAATGTTT
Organism: Sorex araneus; assembly: GCF_027595985.1. Taxonomy (NCBI): domain Eukaryota; kingdom Metazoa; phylum Chordata; class Mammalia; order Eulipotyphla; family Soricidae; genus Sorex; species Sorex araneus. The sequence continues at coordinate 132,936,171 of NC_073307.1, forward strand.
GGTTTTGACTTTGTTTCAAAGAGGCAGGTGCAATTAGATTGTTTTCACTTTATTTTAATTAATAAAGAACATACGGGAATTGATGTTTTAAATATATCAAAAAAACATACAGATAACAGTGTCAGCCAATATGCATGTCTGGAATACACAATAATTTTATGTTCTTAAATATAACATCATTCTCATGCATAAAATACAAAAAGCAGAGAGCTAATTCTTAAAGCTGAGAATTTCGATATCTTGGAATAGTAGTGCAATCCTAGTATGATATTTTATTCCTATAGAGTGCAATTTTATTTAGTTAATATCAAAAGCAATAATTATACTAACATGTGCTTTATTGGTAAGTGTACTAGAAACAGGAATTTGAAAGTAACAATTTAAACTTTCCTTTAAAAATTGTGTTGATGTTTGATGAAAAAAAATGAAAGTTCCTAGCAAATAAGATGGTTAAAGAATACATCAAATATATGCAAAACTACATAATGATTTAATAGAGTAATAAATCATATGCTACTGAATATGAAGAAAATCAGAATTGCTCCTTCCATTTTTAATATGTAGGGTTTTTTACAATTTATAATTATATAGACATGATCATCATTTGTCTGCTTAAAGAATTTCTCATTACTATTAATTCGCCTTTCTTTGAAAAGCAGGAGACTATAATAGTTATGTTAGCTAGTGCCTCTCAAACTGTTAGCAAAAGAGAAAAGCTTTAAATGCAGAGAAAATCATGTCACTTCTTTCAAGCTTCATTTCTTCTGTTCTATGGGAAGAAAAAAGGGCCTTATCAAATTTTACCAATAAAGTACAGTTTGGATTTATATTCTCTTGTAAAGGTAAATAGAGTAAATTAAGTACCAAATGCTCAGAACTTATTCCAGTGTAGCCAGACTTAATTATAATAGAAGGACTGATTTTATTGCAATTTAAAAAATGCAAATAAGACTTTAAAATTGACTCTGGAATCATATTTTATAAATGACAGTTTTATTTTAATTTAAACAATTCTCTTAGGGTATGATATGCATTATTCAGAATGTTCTCTTTTGTTATGACTGAAATAGTATTGATAGCTCAGGAAACCAGGCAATAAAAACACCTGTTTCTTATCAAATTACCTTGTCTAATGGTTTTAATAAATTTACGTACTAATTAACTACAAAATGTTGATATTGTAATATTTCAAATTTTAAATTATTAGATAGAAATTTATTTTTTAAAGTTACAATGAAAGTGGACCAAAATATGACATAAACAGACTTTTTCAGTCTAAATGTTCTTCTTACTAAAGCACATAGACAGCTACATTAAAAACGCTTTCAGAGTTTGATCCCCAGCACTACACACACACACACACACACACACACACACACAAACACCCCCCAAAATATTTTGTATATTGTCCATATTAGTATATGTGCTGCCAAAGCAGGCATGACTGGAGTGATAGCATAGCGGGTATGGCGTTTGCCTTGCACATGGCCGACCCAGGTTTGATTTCTCTGTCCCTCTCGGAGAGCTCAGCAAGCTACCGAGAGTATCCTGCCTGTATGGCAGAGCCTGGCAAGCTACCCGTGGCATATTCAATATGCCAAAAACAGTAACAACAAGTCTCACAATGGAGATGTTACTGGTGCCCACTCGAGCAATCGATGAGCAACAGGATGACAGTGATGATGACAGTGATTGTCCATATTAATATTCTTTTATTAAAACTTAGAACATAATATATAAAAATTGATAACTTTCAATTTTTTAATTAATATTAATAACTTTCAATGCTCTTATAGGCTTCCCTCAGATCACTTTCCCAATTAGTCTGTTATTTATCTTTACCTTTGTTTAGTATTATTCTATTGTTGTAATACTAAACATATTTTAGAAATATATTGCTTTTTATTAGTATAAAATCTCATGAAACATTGAGGTATATTTTCAGTTAATAAAAAATCAAAGGACACTTAAATATATATTCTCTCTTTAGATGAAATATTGCCTTTTGCAACAACATGGATTGGCCTAGAAAGTATTTAAATAAAATAAAAAACACTTAATTTATGAGAACAGAATGGAAGTTACCAAAAAAGGTAAGGGGGTGATATGAGTGAAGGGAATCCACTCTCTTGGTGGTGAATAGAAACTAGACCTTTGATGATGATCGCAATGTATATGTAAAAATAGATTGCTGAACACCTGAAACTTTTATCACGCTGTAAACTAATGTTACTTCAGTAAAATTTGCAAAATATACATATATTTTAAATGTTTCTTTAAAACATATATTATATATACTTTCATTTTGAAAATATAAAGTCTGGTTTGCAATACAGATACGAGAGGCCATCATGTTTGGTCCTTTATCTACTTTCAGCACACATCTCCCATCCTGAGCCATCCCGCCAACCATCATTGATTTAGTGATCCCTTCTCTATCCCAGCTGCCTTCTCCCCCAGCTCAGGGATGGATGTTAGATCATTGTATGACTGAAACTTAAACATGAAAGCTTTGTAATTGTATCTCACAGTGATTCAATAAAAAAAAATAAAATAAAATTTAAAACAAAATAAAAGCATTGTGGGTATAGTTAACAATTAAAAAAAAAAAACATGAGGTATATGCCAAGTTGAGTCACAAAGAGAAATGTCAGTGTGACCTGTGGCAGCTGCTTGCTTCTCTGGGAAAGAAGGTCTGGTGAAGAGTACAGTAGCTAGCAAAGCCCTCAGCCCTTCACCAAGTCACTAGTGGGAAAAGAACAAAGGCCTTTCCAATGCCACTAACACAGATGTGCCCAAAGGCAAACTGTCAGAAACAGTTAAGATGACAGCTACTCACAGTTCATTATTTCCTTCTCACAGGTCACTGGGTGACAAGCTGGGTCAGCGTGCTTTGTTGGCTGTCTCAGTCCGTCCCCACCCCCTATTCAATATAAATAAGGGTAAAGGACTACACTGGATAAAATAATGTAAACAAACACATTCCAGGGCAGCTGGAATATGGCATTTATTTTGTTTTGGACCAAAGTTAGAATTAAAAGAAACAACATTTTATCCTAACCAAAAGAGAAGCATGTTTCTTTATCTCACAGGACAGAGGAGGGAAAAACATTTTCAGTGTAGCTAAAGCAAACATGAAAATATGACTTCAGCTACATTTTCAGGGTAGCTAAAGCAAACAAGAACCCTACACTACAGACCTTATATGGCAAGAGATTTTCCATTTTCTTCAATGGGAGGAAATAAGTTTTTCATGTTAACAAACAAAAGGATCAACAATAAGGTTGTTTTACACAAATGTTTGTCTAAATGGGGTGAGCCTGGTTTGTGTTGAGTTTTTTCCTCCTGAGAATGTAACTTAAAACTATTCCAATTCTCCAATATCCTCCAATATTTCAATATTCCAATTAGATAGTAACATCTAATAAAATATTTTATAATGCAATGCAATAAAATTTTAGTATAACCATCAATATGATGCCACTTCTGGTATAAAATTAATAGGAATAAAGATATAGGAATTTGTTAAAATACAGTGATTAAGTGTATGGTCTATAGATCTAAATGGATGTGGATTCAGATTCCATTGCCCCATTACCTAAGTATATAACTGGGCTCACTTATTAACCAATCTGAACCTTAGTTGTTGTTATCTTTATGGATTATAAGAGTATCTCCGCCAGTCACCAGTAGGTCATGATAATAACTTTACCTATTGCACCATTACAAGAATTAGTACTAAGGATAGCAATTGGCATATAGTAAGTATTCAATAAATGGCAGCTATTAGTTACCTGTCACCAAATTTTGTATATTCAAACCTGAACTGTGCCATCATTCACAGTTTGAAATATGTTACATAACTATTAAAAGTGCTGTTTACATTATTAGAAAAGAGATAAAAAACTATAAATTTAGACTGTTGGATTCAAACAAAAATCAGGTTCCCTATATCCCTTAATATTTTCTACTTTTTATTTAGGCTTCAGTGGAAGCTGCATATATTGAGATATCGTTCATTAGTCCTTTCTAAACCGTCCACCTTATTGAAATGTTCCATTACAAAATCTGTAGTGGTGGCAGACTGAAGATTCAGAATAAATGCTGACAAGAATGTGAACAGTCAGGCAGGCATTCATGTGATCTGAGCTTGAATAGTTCTACAGGCTAAGAGAACGATTTGGGCTCAGATGGGTCTGTCTCACTTAGTCAACTAACTCGATCTCTAAGCGCTCCAATTTCCTATTACTGACAGAGATAATATCTGTTTTACATACCTCATAAGTTACTGGGAAATAAAGCACGTTAAGTACTTCAGCAGTCAGCATATACTAACAACCTAATACTACCTTTACATTTCATATATTACTTGTCATGACTTCCTAGTCTCTTCATCTTCTATCAAATCTGGCTACTGACATTCTTTCCTTCTGTGGAGACTTCCAAGGAAGTGTATGTGTGTGTGTGTGTGTGTGTGTGTGTGTATACATATATAAAGATGGAGAGATTATATATGTGTATATTATATAATCTCACCATCTTTTTTCACATTATCTATTCATATTTTTTCCTCATCTAAAATTTTATTTCTTAAGAAAAAGAAAATAATGGATGAGGGTGGGTGAGGAGTTAAAAAAGAAAAATAGAAAATAGTGCCTGCTTGGGAACATGGATGAAGGAATTAGTGTTGGAACACTGTATGCCTGAAAATCATTAATTACTCTGTAGTCTGTAATTCATGGTGATTCAATAAAAAATTTTAATAATAAAATAAAATTTCATTAATTTTTCCAATTTACACAACTCAGATCATTTTAAGCTATTCCTTTATATCTGACAGTCATTCTATTCTTTATTTTATAAACTTACCATTTAGTAAAAGCAAGAAAATATAATGCCATCTCTTGAAGTTATGACAATATAATTTACTGATTGTCTTATACTTAAAAAGCATGTAAACTTATTAAGACAACCTAAAATTCAAAGTAATCAATATGCCAAATTCAGAACCATGTTCTAATTTTGTCCCACAATCCTTCCCAAAATGGGACAGAATAATTGCTCTAAGTACTTACTCTTAACAAAAATAACTTTGAGTAAAGAGAAGAAACTGAAATTACATCTATTATGGTAAATTGTGGGGGTGGGATAAATCCTGTGGCTTAAGGAAAGAAAACAGAAGGATGAAAGAATTCTCAGAACCTAAGACAAACCCTAAGGAATGCTTACTACAAAAAGGATCCTAAAAAATTTCCTGTGAAATTAAAACCTAGATGTTTATAGACGATATTTATTGACTAAAAAACAAGTATAAATACAACATCACTAAAATCTTTTTTTCCAATCTCTACTTCGTTTCAGAGAAAAATTAAAACCACTACTCATTAGTATTCCTGGAAATTTAAAAACATCTCATTTAGTTCTAAGTCACACAAGGATTAAGGATGTTAACTGATTTTATTTGTCCGCATGTTTGTGTTACCTCAAATTCCCCAACACTACAAATCTTTCTTCTAGTCTTCCATCATCAGACTGTACTTCCTCAGGGAAGATGCAACAGAATACAGAAGACAAGTTCTTAGATTGGCCCATTCCTCAGTGCTCAGACAAAAATATTCTCCAGCAGGAAATCACAGAAAAGCAGGTGATTAATCACTGAGGAGCCTGCAAAGGACCCACCAGTAGTACCCTGACCAAAGCCACCATGAGGCAAGTAGAAAACCCCATCTTGGTTCCAGATATTTAAAAGCAGAGGTAACTTGCCCTCCTTGAACAGAACCCAGAAAAATAAAACCTCAGCATTCCTTCAAAATAAGTGGAAATGGTTTCTAAGTAAAGTTAAAAAGATAGACCAATAGTACTTCATCACTGTCACTGTATCTCTGTCATCCCGTTGATCATCAATTTGCTCCAGCGGGGGCCAGTAATGTCTCCATTTGTCCTAGCCCTGAGATTTTAGCAGCCTCTCTTTACTCGTTCTTCCCAGTAGTGCCACATTGGAGGCTTTTCAGGGTAAGCGGAATGAGACCCATTATTGTTACTGTATTTGGCATATTGAATACACCATAGAGAGCTTGCTAGGCTCTGCTATGCAGGCAGGATGCTCTTGGCACCTTGCAAGGTTCTCTAAGAGGGAGAACTAGGCTATAAAAGGTTGCTTCCGGGAGAATTGTTTTATAGTCTCTGGATCTTGGCCACTGATGGGATTACACGGTGCTGGGGGCAGTTTGTGAGTGTAGCTGCCAAGCTACTGAAAATTGGGGGATCTGGGTAGAGGAGGCCCAATCCTGATCCGAGCAGGCTTGGAGATCTCAGCCCTGGGTTTATTTAATAAGTAAACTTTTTTTCCAATTAAAGATCAGAGAAGTCAATTCCATTTTCCAACTACAGATAATTTTTCAATTGGGCAGAACAATCATCAATATTAGTTTTATCCTAGAAATAGAAATAATGTCAATTTGTTAAATCTCTAATTAAACTCCCTAATTTGCACTTATATTCAGAACTAAATTCTCCTTATGGAACCACAAAATGTCTATGAGCATGATCCTCTGGAAGACTTTGTATTTTCAGAACTGGAGATATGCTCAGCATTGCTGATACAAAAGATATAAAAAGTGAGGATCCAGGTCATTAGAAAGCCATGAAGGAGGGGCAGTAATGAGAACTCAAAGAGGGAGAGGCTAAAAAAGGGAGGAAATGAAGAGGGAGGAACTGCATAATCCAAGCTGTTAGTTAGTTCCTCATTTAATTGCAGGTCCCATAAGCCAATCAAACAGCAGAAGTAAGTCCAGGGCTCAACTACGCTGCTTTATTAATGGTCCAGATCATGGATCTTGAAGTCTCTGGATCTTGAAGTCCCTGGAACACATGGTCATACATAGAGGGAGCACACCAATTTAAGATAGGAAAGTAACATAGAAGTAACATAGAAGCCAAGTCAACAAACAAAAATGGTAAGACAGAAATGGTAAGACAAATAGTAAGACAAATGGTAAGACAAACAAAAATGGTAAGACAGAAAGCTTAGTAAACTCTTAGAAAAGGACTTAACAATGCCAACATCCAGAGACTATAAAACCAAGCTCCCAGAAGCACATGGCCACGATGTGGCCACATGACATCTGATAGCCTAGTTCTCCCTCTTGGAGAACCTGGCAAGCTACCGAGAGTTTAGTGCCCACACAGGATAGAGCCTGGCTACCTCTTTGTGGTGTACTCATATGCCAAATACAGTAACAATGACGGGTCTCATTCCCCTGACCCTGAAGAGCCTCTAATGCGGCACCATTGGGAAGGACAAGTAAAGAGAGACTGCTAAAATCTCAGGGCTAGGATGAATGGAGACATTACTGGGCCTGCTCGAGCAAATTGATGATCAGCGTGATGACAGTGATATGGTGATGCAGTGATCAATTATAATATTGGAGCTTTGTTATCTAACCAATTTCAACTCTAGAATAGTCTCAACAGTTGTAGCTTCTGTCTCCATTAAAATTTTAAAAGTAGCAGTAAAAAAACTAAGTCAGGCCACTAAGAGGAGGAGTGATGACAGGTAAGGCAGTTGGGAATTGCAGTTAGTCCATCATATCAATATGTGGTATCACTGAGTATATATGAACAAATTTGATGCAGGGGTTGAGAACAATCAGACAGCATAAATAAATAAGAGATGAGGAGACAGTATATATATATATATATATATATATATATATATATATATACAAGAATACATATAAATCCAGATCACTGTCTAATAGGGGTCAGAAGTTGGGGATAGAAGAATGTGTGGAAGAATAGAAGACAGGGGCTGGAGCAATAGCACAGTGGGTAGGGTGTTTGCCTTGCACAAGGCCCACCTGGGTTCAATTCCCAGCATCCCATATGGTTCCCCGAGCACCACCAGGAGGAATTCCTGAGTGCAGAGCCAGGAGTAACCCCTGTGCATCACCAGGTGTGACTCCCTCTCAAAAAAAGAATAGAAGACAGAGAGTGATATAGATGAGGGAGAAAAGGTACAGAGGTTCCTGTTTCTGCTGTTGCTCCTACCAGCAGAGACCCACCAACTTGAGTTATTAAGTACAAGAGCTGCTGCTCCAAAGCATTCCGTGACCAGCATGATAAATCTTTTACCTACACTAATAACACCACCTTCCCCTGACATTACTTCAAAGTATTATAGTAAGATTCGAGAATAGTAGCCTTTCCTAGGTAAGTCTGTAAAGAATTGCATGCATCTGTCTAACAAAATATGTATAAATGTTATATTTCTTCATCAAATATGACCCAAAATTTATTGTTTTAAGAGCCCAAAGGCTTTTGAGATATTTCAATAATGCTCAAGATGTCAAAGTTACATGTGACTGAAGGAAGCAGAGAATGTCACCAAGCATCAAGTCCATCCTGTTAGTGTCCTACCTTTGAGCAGAAGCCTTTGGATGTTTCTTTTCCAGCTTCCTCACCAGGGCCACTGCCAGCTGCCCTGTCTCCCCAGGAGCTCCTGCTTCTCCTGGAATCAAAGGGGTGCCTGAAGATTCTGACTGTTGTTTCAGACTAGGAATACTGGCATGATCTGGTTGAGCCTAAAAAGTGAAATATAAGAATAGCGTAGCTAATTTACACCACAGAAATAACTAAATGATATGTACTAAAATTTAACATTGTGTTTTTCATGGTTAATTATGTCTTTTGCATTCAGCATATAAATCATTTGTATGTGGCTGGAACAAAAGAAGGCAGACCTTAGAAAAAGTGCATATCTCACCTCTATTGAATAAAAGTTTATCAATGTTTGTATCAACATTCACTGTCACTGTATATCACTGTCATCCCATTGCTCATTGATTTGCTCAAGCAGGCACCAGTAACATCTCCATTGTAAGACTTGTTACTGTCTTTTGCATATAGAATACGCCACCGGTAGCTTGCCAGGCTCTGCCGTGCGGGCGAGATACTCTCGGTAGCTTACTGGGCTTTAAGTTGCACGTATTTATGCATATGCTTTTACAAACACTGAGAGACATTAAGATGTGAGGTTATGCTTGCCTCCTGAAAACAACCAAAACATTTCCCTCTTTACAATGACATTTTAGAGAGCTAGATGTGTCTTGCCTCTGGGTCTTCACACTGACCTCTTCTGCTAAGCTAGTGCCATGCTCCTGATGAGCTGTGGTCCAGGTACCATGGTGAATGTGATATTCTGTCTGGGTCACATCCACGTGTGCATTTAGCTCCTCGAGGTAGGTCAGAACAAACTGTGGATAAGCCTTTAGCAGGGGGAAAAAAACAGTACAGGCTTTGTAAGCATGAGTCAAAGATCTATACAATTGAGGAAGGGATATTAGAATAATAGTAAAAAAGTTATCAAAGTAACTAAAAAGAGTTATTAAAAATAGTAACCAAAATTTGCCTAACAAGCTTTGAAATGTTAATACTAATATTTCTATTCATTATTTAATGGAGGACTGATGGTTTACTGTTACTGACTTAAATTTATGTCTTTAACTGCGGTCAAAAGAAAGTCATCTAATTTTACTTTTCTGAAAAAAAAATAGAATAATGGTAGAAAAATAAATAAAGGAAAAAACGATCCAAGTAAAAAGACAACATGACAAAATTCAATATTGTATTTAAAGTTGCTTGCTATTATCATTAACAACTTTAAATTAATTAGCTATTAAAGATGAGATTCTGTGCCAAATACTTCAAATCGTAGCATTAATCTCTCCATTTTACAGAAAAAAATGTGAAATTTGGGAAGGCTAAATGACTTGCTTTGGGCCACACAGCTAACAAGTGGTAGAGTCAAGATTGGTTATTAATATCCCAACACAGTAATTCTGTCAATTTTAGATGAAAAGGATTAGTTTCATTTATAATACAGCTGCAAATAATTAACAAATTATCCTCCATTTTTTCTTGGTTAGATGCATATAGTTTGGGACATGACTAAATTTTGATCTAATAAAAAAATTTTAAATCTCTAATAGAATAAAATGCCTAATAATATATAGACTTTCTCTGTGACTCTAAAACAGGTGCAATAAAAATAAGCTATTGTGTTTCTAAATGGAATTTTAAATATCTAAGAATCAGAAAAAATTAATAATTTTATTTAAAGCACAAATGTATACATTATTTATCATCTAGGAATAGTACCACTGGAATAATTTAGAGAATTATAAATTGCTGGGGAAAAGGGTGATATATAGGATATTAGAGTCTAAATTGATGCTTAGGAACCTTAATTTATGGAGAGAAAAGAAGGAAACTCATTTAGGTAGATTCTGCTTATCTATGCCCAGTGGTAGGAAGGGCCCATCAGACATAATATGATTTATCTCAGTTAGGCTATGTTTCAGAATGTCACTCAAGCCAAGAACTGATGTAATATTTTGGTACAAACTCATATTTCTATATTTTGTGTTTACCAAGATATTGAAGTTTCACTCTGTGATTCCCTCTTTACCTAGATCTAGTTTTACTTTAGCTCAGTAGTACACTGGAGCCAGAAAGAAGATAGAATAAAGCATGATAAATCTCAGAATCAAGCTAGATAAACATTATTTTTTTAATGCTTTAGCAATTATTTTTTTGCCTGTGTATTTAGTTTAATTTCTGGGCCACGCAGAATATTTTTCTACCATTAGAAAGATTAAAATGTTGTCATTTACGACCACATTAATAAAATTTCAGTGAATGATCCTATGTGAGTTAAGTTACACAGAAAGAAAAACAGCATTATATAATATCACTGACATAATTTTAAAAATCAAACTCATAGAAATGGAGAAAAATAGTGACCAGGTATTCTGATGGGTTAGGGTGTGGGCATTACAGAGATTTAATGAGTGTGGACTTGCAGCTACTAGTAAGTTCTGGAGAGCTAATATAGTGATTGTAGTCTACAATGTTATATTATAAACTCCAAAGGTGTTAAAGGATTAAATTATGTTTTCACTACAGAAAAAAATTTTAATTCTGTTACCTGATAGGAGTGCTAGCTAATGTTATGGTACTAATCATATTTCAATATTAAATGTACCACAACATATTATATTGATATACTATTTTGTTAAACTTAGTTATATGTAATTTATAGTTTTTTAAAAAATAATAAATAAAATTTAGGGAGGAAGGAAGGAAGGAAGGAAGGAAGGAAGGAAGGAAGGAAGGAAGGAAGGAAGGAAGGAAGGAAGGAAGGAAGGAAGGAAGGAAGGAAGGAGAGGAAAAACTAATGCCATAAAATGCTTGGTTATATCACAGGAATGAATTATTGATGATTGTTTTAGTCTTTAGAAATTGTTTTCAAAGTCATGCAAAAACTCAAACAAAAGCTTTGAATTAAATTTAGCTCTAAACTTATACCACAAAGATAAATCATTTCTGCCAACAAAAGTGTTTCTTGCTTCTCTCAACGACAACACGTAAAAATTTCGGGGTTGACAGAAGATCATTCAAAGAGCTAGAGTGCAGCATTGCAAGCTTTAGGCCCTGGTGCAATCTGTAGCACTACCCCCCTCCACAAGCATTGTCAGATATAGCTCTGGTGGCTCCCAAGCACCACTGGGGAGTTCTTTCCCTTACAAAAAAAGAAGTTTAGAAATAGAAAAACTTATGAATAGAAGTTAAGACATATATAACTCTTACCTTCGAATAAATGCAGCCATCAGTTCCAAACACCCACTTCTGAGAATCATCTCCTTGATGTCTATAATAAAAATACATAGAGACTGACAACTTTCCCCACACCAAAGCAATCAATCTATAACTTTCAAATAAAATAATACTTTTCTTTATAGCCTGTAGGCAGGTTGCTCACATTCTCCCAAGCTTGTCTTTCTGACCACTGCTATTACAGCACAAAAAGCCTTCCTCACAACAACCAACCTCTTTGGAATCCAAAGCATTGATATTGATACAAATGTGTGTCATCAAAGGCAACCATTGTTAAGGATTTAAAAAAACAACTAAAATTAATAAACTATAACGAAATTTCTGTCCTCTCTAAAAGTTCTCTGTGAGACAGGAAAAAATGGGAGGAGGGTCCTTATTAAGTATAAGAATTAAAAGGATGTAGACATGAATCCATAAGGTACATAGAGGAAATTGTAGGCAGAACCGTCCATGACATTGAAGCTAAAAGCATCTTTAAGGATAAAACACCATTGACCAGCAAGTTGAAACAAACATAAAAATCAAACTAAGAAGCTTCTGCACTTCAAAAGAAACAGTGATCAAAATACAGAGAGAGCCCACAGAATGGGAGATTATTTGCCCAATACCCATCTGATAAGGGATTAATATCTAGGATACACAAGACACTAGTAGAATTATATAAGAAAAAAAAATCCAACCCCATCAAAAAATGGGGAGAAGAAATGAACAGAAGCTTCCTCAAAAAAGAAATACAAATGGCCAAAAGGCACATAAAAAAATGCTCCACATCGCTAGTCATCAGGGAGCTGCAAATCAAAACAACAATGAGATATCATCTCACACCACAGAGACTGGCACACATACAAAAGAACAAAAGCAACCACTGCTGGCATGGACACTCTTTCACTGTTGGTGGCAATGCCAACTAGTCCAGTGTTTTTGGAAAACAATATGGACAGTCCTTCAAAAACTAGAAATTGAGCTTCCATATGACCCTGCAATACCACTTCTGAGAATATATCCTGTGGCTGCGAAAAAACACAGTGGAAATGACATCTGTACTTATATGTTCATTGCAGCACTGTTCACAAATTTCACAAAATTTCATGATGAAGTAATGAAATTTGCTTATAAGTGGATAGACGTGGAGAGTATCATGCTATGTGAAATGAGTCAGGAAGAGAGGGACAAACATAGAAGGACTGCACTCATTTGTGGAATATAAAATAACATAAGACCGACACCCAAGGACAGTAGATATAAGGGTCAGGAAGGTTGCTCCATAATTGGAAGCCTGCCTCATGAGTGGGCAGGGAGAAGGCAGCAGGAATAGAGAAGGGATCACTAAGAAAATGATGGTTGGAGGAATCGGTCAGTATGGGAGTTGTGTGCTGAAAGTAGATAAAGGACCAAACATGATAATCTCTCAGTATCTGCATTGCAAGCCATAATGCCCAAAAGTAGAGAGAGTATGGGGAATATTGTCTGGCATGGAGGCAGTGGAAGGGTGGGAAAAGGTGGGGGTATACCGGGGATATTGATTGTGGGGAATGTGCACTGGTGGAGGGATGGGTGTTTGATCATTGTGTGATTGTAACTCAAACATGAAAGCTTGTAAGTATATCTCACAGTGAATCAATAAAATAAAATAAAATAAAAATAATTAAAAGGATGTAAAGGAAGAAAAGACTATAGAAAATTGGAAATCTCAGGCACCCATTTCTGAGAGAAAATAATTTATTAAGGAGTTTCAACTTTTCTGATTTCTAAGTAAAACTAAAATGTGATGAAGCTAATCATGCCTAAATTAACTAATCATGTATTCATTAATATTTAGAAACCTAACAGAGGTAGGACAAATGTATTAAATTAAGTGTAATGGAATGTAAAATAAAAATTTTCCTACTGTCTCTGAGTTTTGACAGAAATATCAAAGGTTGAGAGAATAAGAAGTGTTGGGTGATGCTCTGTTCTAAAGCAAAGTTCTACCTGGTCTGGCCAGAACATATAAAAGCAGTAGTTTAAAATGAATGCAGCACATAACAGCCTTTCACCCACCCCAAGATTCTATAAGAATAGAAAGAATTCTTGGACATATTGAAATGAGTACTTGATATTAAGGTCTCTGGTTCCCTTTGCTCACAGATTTTGATTTTGAAAGTCTGGGGCCTTGGAAATCTACTTTCATAGGTACTGTAAGTGATTCCAATGATAAGAAATCCAAGAATCTTAAAAGATTGTGGTCTGTGGACTAAACATTGCAAACCAATTAACTTAAGTGATCAGAATTGGGTAAGGTGATGAGGAAAATAGTATTAAAAGAACCAAATTTGATGACTGCATTAATGTTGTGGGGGTTAGAGAGTGCTAGAAAGCTCAGGTATCAAACTCAAGCTAAAAGAAGTCTCATATGTCAAAACTGAGTTTAAAAAATGAAACATATCAGGACTAAAATTGAAAAATTACTATGGATAATAGTCTGATGTTGAGGTCTTTAATCCATCAGACCAGAATCCATAAGGTACATTGAAGACAAGGTCGGCAAAACCCTCCACGACATTGAAGCTAACAGTATCTTCAAAGATGACACGCCACTGACCAACCAAGTGGAAACAGAGATAAACAAATGGGACTATATTAAGCTAAGAAGCTTCTGCACCGCAAAAGATACAATGACCAAAATGCAAAGACAATCTACGTAATGGGAAAGAATATTCACCCAATACCCATCGGATAAGGGGTTGATATCAAGGCTATAAAAATATAGAGAGAGTCTCTTGCCCGTGCGCCTGGCTGTCTTCCCTGGGGCCCCTTGGAGGGGATGGGCTCCAGCTTCCCTCCCCTTCCCGAGCAGAGCTCCTGGTGCCAAAGACTTCCGGTACCTAGTCACAGCCATGCTCAAGGCCCCTCTGCACACGTTCGGACAAGCCTCATGCAAGTCTCATAGAGAGACAGACATAGAAAGATTACATTCATCTGTGGAACATAAAGTAACAGAATGGGAGACTAGCACCCAAGAATAGTAGAGATAAGTACCAGGAAGTTGGCTCCACGGCTTGGAAGCCGGCCTCACATGCTGGAGGAAAATGCAGCTCAGATAGAGAAGGGAACACCAGGTAAAGTGTGGTTCTAGGACCCGCTGGGGATGGGAGATATGCGCTGAAAGTAGATTATAGAACAAACATGATGGCCACTCAATACCTCTATTGCAAACCACAACACCCAAAAGGAGAGAGAGAACAAAAGGGAATGCCCTGCCACAGAGGCGGGGTGTGGTGGGAGGATAGGATGAGGGGGTGGGAGGGATACTGGGATCATCAGTGGTGGAGAATGGGCACCGGTGGAGGGAAGGGTACTCGAGCATTGTATGATTGAAACACAAGCACGAAAAGTTGTAAGTCTGTAACTGCACCTCACGGTGATTCACTAATAAAAAAAATTACTATGGAGGAGAGGGGAACAAAAATTATAAAAAAAGTATTAGGAATTCTAATATTTCTATAAAAATATATTAAAATACATATAAAATTTATGAAACATTGTTCAGGGCAATCTTATTCCTAAACAAAGAATCCCATATTTATGTTTTAGACAAATGTAACTGTTGCTCAATTTCAGCATTATATGAAGAAAGGACATATTAGAGGGGCTGTCATTCTTGACATTTTATTTTCTAATTAATAAAGAAAAAATGAAACAGTAAAAAATTTAATTAAGAATCCAGCAACAAAATTTATATTACTGATTACTAATATGTACTATTCAAAACAAAACACAGAGAATCTTAAGGAAATTGGGGGACCATATTGATCTATTCATGCTTATAGATGAAAAAATGTGAAATACAGAGAGATGGACTAAGTGAGCTGGTCAAAACTGGAAGTGAGATAGTATTTAAATAGATACCAGAACCCACAAACACGATCAGCCTGCTATTAATTTGACTAGGAACCTACAGTGCACGTTATTTTTTGCAACTTGTTCTATTAAAATGTTTAAACTGATGGGCTGGAGTGATAGCGCAGCGGGTAGGGGCCTTGCAGCGGCCGACCCAGGTTCGATTTCCAGCATCCCATATGGTCCCCTGAGCACCGCCAGGAGTAATTCCTGAGTGCAGAGCCAGGAGTAACCCAGGAGTACATCGCCAGGTGTGACCCAAAAAGCAAAACAAACAAACAAACAAACAAACAAACAAACAAACGTTTAAACTGAATTAACATTTTAGACTCATTAAAATGCAGTGATTCCTTTTTAATGTTAGTTTGCTGCTTTAATTATCTTAGTGACTTAAAAGTTTGATATGAATTTTAATATCTGTTTGTAATTGTGCTAAACACTAAGAATTTTATATTATTACAAGTTGTCTTGAAAAGAACTGATATTACAGTGAATAACAAAATGACATAAACATTGCAGGTTCTCAGGTTTGTAACCATACTCTTTCAGAAATAATAATAATCACTAGAAGGAGGTTGTTATAAACGCTTTGACTGAGATTTGCTGGATTGTGATATTTGCTTAAATCATTTTAATGTGTAAAGTATAGCAGTGCAATTTTGTTGCTATAAGCAATTCCTTCTGTTACATAAAATATCATGAGCATATTTCTTTAAGATAAATAAAATTTTATATTATTTTTCAAATTGTAAGCCATCTGTCATATTAATACACTGATGCTGTCAAAGTCTGTAAAATTAACTTTGCCTTTTAATTGGATTATAATGTTGGGTGATTATATAAATATGAATTATGCCATATTTGGTTTTGAGTTTCTGAATTTACAGCATATCTATCCAAAAATAATTACAAAAAGATATCTGCCAAATATCTACATAAGGGCAAAGACCACATATTTCCTTAAAGTTTATCATGTTACCTAGCACATGAGAGATTGAAGATATTGTTGAATACATAGATAAGTAAATACAATTTAAAAATCTTATCACTTTAATAATAATAATCATGCCATTATAAAAATTGGTTGGATGATATATATGTATATGTGTATATATACATACGTATATGTATAATATATAGCAGTTTATACCATTAAAAAGTTCTTATTGGGTGGCTAAAAGATAGAAATTACAATTGGTTAAGAAAACAAAATAAATCACCTCATGGAAATACAGATTTTCTACAATTTTTAAATTTAGTTCTGTTGCATGTTTACCTAAGAAATTTTATGGACACGAGGTGGTTTAAAATTATCTAAAGATAAAACCTGTGAATTTACAGGTAGAATATCTTTTGTGAGCCTATCTGTTTCTATTAAACACAGTCTTTAAGTTTTATGAAAATAGCTGAAACATCTTGTGTAGTGCTTAGAACTAACTCTTAGCTTCCTCAGCCTCAAGATCTGATCAAGAAGATTCTTTTTAATATTGTTGATTACCTGGTGATGTGCGATTACTGGTTTACCTCCCATTACATAGCTACAATTGTTGGCTGTGTTTAATGGCATCCTGGAAACAGTATCTGTTTAACTTAGTCTAGACCAAAGTTGTCTATCCCAGTAAGATGTCAGAGGTAAAACTATGTAACTCAAACATTTACATTAAAACAAGATAATAGAACATTCACATTAAAACAAGATAATGGGTCAGAGAGATAGTACGGGGTGAAGATATTTGCATTAAATAAAGCTTCCTTGATTCTGGTTTGATCCCTGGTACTGCATAGTTCCTGATCATCACTAGATATGGCTCCACACCAAAAAAAAATAAAATAAGGAAGATAGTAAAAATTATCAGACAGGGTCCATGCTTGTCTTGCATGCAGTCATCTGAGTTCAATCCTACCACCATATTTGGTCTCCCTAGTTCCACCCAGAGCTATCCCTGAGTATAGAGCAAGGAATAAGCAATAAGCACACTTGAATGTGGTCCAAAAAAATAAATGAACCCCAAAACATTTACCAGCCAGGTAATAGAAAGAATTATGTGAAGCCTAAATAAATATGCTCCAATTTAAAATAAAATGAGCTCCTCAGCAGAGTGAAAATAGAAAGGACTAGTGATGGTTATTATTCTGTTTATTTTTTATGACAAGACAGGAATAAGCAAGCTTAAAGTGTGAAATTACCTATCTCCAGAAGTTCACAACTAACTAAAAATTATAGTAATATGCAGACAAAAATAAAAGACAGAATCTAGGAGTTTTCATTTTTAATCTATAATCTAATCTCTCATGCTGGAAGTCCAATGCGCTAGCACCACAGAGGATGGAACAAAAGCACAACAGGTAAGGCCTTTGCCATGCACGAGGCCGACCCGGGTTCAATTCCTCTGTCCCTCTCGGAGAGCCCGGAAAGCTACCAAGTGTATCTTACCCACATGGCAGAGCCTGGCAACCTACCCATGGCGTATTTGATATGCCAAAAACAGTAACAATAAATCTCCCTTGGAGACGCTACTGGTGCCTGCTCAAGCAAATTAATGAGCAGGGATGACAGTGACAGTGACAGTGAATCTAATCTCTATGTGTGGAAAAGTATATATGTATGTATGTATATGAGTGTGTCACTATAATCTATGAATTTATCTCTAAAGAATAGATTCAACTCATCCATGTTTCTGAAGTTGAACCAAAACCAAATGCCTATTTAAAAAAAAGAAGAAGAAAAGAAACACTGAGGGCCAGGAAGATGGTCCAGGAGTGAGAGGTACAAGGACCCAACTTATCTCCTTGGAACCATATGAGCCCCAATAACCACAAAGCATAGTCGTAGAGGCTCCAAGGCACACTGGGATTTCCCAGAGGGGCCCAAGCACCTTTAGACCCAGCACCCCATTGCTAGATCTGGGCATTGAACTATGTAGCCCAGTCGACCACAAATTAGAGTGGGCCCAAGGTCCCCTAAGCACTGTTTGTGAGGACCTCCTAAAAAGAACTTTTATTCAATTGGTATGTCAGCACAAGTTTCATAAAATATATTTTCAAAGAAGAATCTTTTATTTTGAGATCTGCAATTTTTATAATTTTTTAGTGACTTTTTTCAGATCACTTGGTAATGACTTCCTTGGTTTGTCTTTTCTCCACTCATGGTGAGATGAACATCACAAAAAAATTATTTAAAAGACAAGTATGTGAGAGGACTTGCTATACTGAATAAGAATGAGTGACAACTAATGAGACATAACTGAACTAATGAGGCATGATATGTTTACAATATTCTTTGTGAGTTGTCAGATTACTACTTTAAGTGCTAGTTTTATTCATTTTAGCATATAAAAGACTATGTCTTGATGCACAGCTTTTGTTAAAATCATATTATCTCACATAGGAGAGGAGGTAAATTTTTCGTCTCTAGAAGTTGCTGCCACTTGAGTATATTTATTGTTACTTATAATGAAAATGTTTGTGATTTTAAAAGAAAATGTCACAGGGGCACTTGAGATGCTCCAGAAAAGATAAACTTTCTTAAAACTATATAGCAAGAGGTAAAGTAAACTCTAAACATCTTGTTCTTTCCAGCTTTCTTTAAAAAAGAAGTGTAGCTCATAATTAGAAAGAACTTCTAGTTGTCCTGATTTTCTACTATTTTGCCTCCACCTTGCCATAAACTCTTGCTTCTCAGATAAAAGCAAAGGTGCTTTAGCACAAAAACAAAAGATCCTCATTTGTTAAGTGATTCTTCCTCCAAGGCTCTCCATCCCTGTCCCTCCCTTCCTCCCCACCCCTCTCTCTCTCCTCCTTATCCCCTCCCATTCTGCTCTCTTCCTCCCTTCCTCTAAATTACACAACATATTTCCTTGTAAATGGATTTTGAAAAGCCCAACATACTACAGTATTTTTTAAAAGAGGATCAACTCTATCCAGGCCCTGACTCTTCACAGTTTGAGTCCCAGTCAAGTCCTGCGGCAATCCCAGACAGATCAGGAAGGAAACCAAGGGCTAAAACCAGAGCAGCAATAATTTCACTCTCCAGAAAGACCTGCAGAGTGTGGGCAGGGTGAGCAAGTTTCTCCAGCAACTCAAGTACAAATGCCTCCTTTATAGCACTGTTAAAACTGATTAACATCTGTAAAATCTCGCTCTGCCTGGATACAATGTATGCTCACCCAAGACAAGTGGCTCATTTGAAAGAAAAAGAAATGACTTTACTTTTGAATTTTGTTTAGTTTTGTTTGTTTTTATGTTTTCAATACTTACTAAAATGGTTTATTGAAGGATAATTGTCATACAATACTATAATCCAATATGAAACACACGAAGTATAAAATGTAATGTTTTAAAAAATGTATATACCTATAGAAGCATCGCAACAATCAGTATAATGAATATAATCATCCCCCCCAAAACCATCCGCAAAGTTTCCTTCTGTTCCTAACTAATCTTCCCTCCTATCTTCTGTCCCTTCCTATCTCCAGCCAAGCACCGTTCTGAATTCCATAATTCTAAATTTAACATTTCGAAAAATTCACTGTTACTGTCACTGTCATCCCGTTGCTCATTTGCTCGATGGGGCAACAGTAACGTCTCCATCATGAGACTTGTTGTTACTGTTTTTGGCATATTGAATATGCAATGGGTAGCTTGTCAGGCTCTGCCATCGGGTGAGATACTCTCAGTAGCTTGTTGGGCTCTCCGAGAGGGGCGGAGGAATCCAACCCAGGTGGGCCTCGTGTAAGGCAAACGCCCTACCCGCTGTGCTATTGCTTTAAAAATTTATGCAAATTAATTTTTATGTAACATTTCTAAAGTTTTATGCAAATGAAATCAAACAATATGACCTCTTATTTTCTTTCCTTCGCTATGATTATCTTGTGACTGGCACAAGTGACGTGACTGGCACAGTAGGCATATACTCCTTTGTGTTGAAACGATGCATGTGAGGAGATAACATATTGTTACGATTTAATCCTAAAGTTGTATGACTGAAAAATTTATGAATCTGGATCTTTCACCTTGCACTTTTGGTCTAAACACTTACTGTGGGTAAATTGCAAAAAGACTATTAAGAAATCAGGAGAAAACAGAAGTGGATACTTAGTCTAGTTTACAGTGAAAAGATTTATTTTAAAACTAAAAGCAGTTCACAAAATTACAATGGAATAAGATAAAAATGAGTTAAAGTGAATATGAAAGAAGTCCTTGATTCCTTGACAGGTTAAATCATTGGACTGAATCATCCCACCAAGATTATATAGGTAGTTTAGACTTAAATTCAAGCCCAGGATTTAAACGTGTATTTAAATAACAACATCCATGCCCACATGATAGCACAGATTTTATGCTGTTTCCACTATTAAAGAAACACCACCCTTCCCCAACATCCCTCCCCCACCTCCCACCCCCACACCGCATCATTTTAAGATTCAGATTGGATCAGGAACCCATACTGAATTACTTTTTAGAATTGGTTCTCCTTTCATTCCCATTCCTAATTCATTTCTTCCTCATCTCTGTAAATGATATTCTTTGATTTCTGGAACCAGGGGGATAATAAAGGCCTTAAAGTGCAGCTCTTGCCTCCTTGCACACTCCTCCTTGTCTCCAGGATTGCAGTTTGCATTTGCGATGTGCCAGGGATCGAACCTGTAGCTTCACACATACAAGACAGCCACACTGCCACAGCTCTCTTCTTGAATGTGTCCACACTACACATTCCTACCAGCACCATTTGTATCCCTTTAGATTTGTCTCTCTTCTGTTGTTGCTCCCCACAACAAATATAGAAATGTTTGTAAAGTAGTCTTTCTTAGGAAAGTTTGTCATCTCCCTTGAAAAATGTGATATGAACTTAAGATGTACATATTTAGTATTTAGTATAACTGGACGAGAATTATTGGGTTGTATGGTAACTGCATATTTTGTCTTTGTTGCTGCTGCTGTAGTGCTGAGGATCATGGTGATTAATTTTTCAAGGACTTTCAAACTTCTACATGGTGGCATGGCAGTTTACCATTTTCCATTCTTACCACAGTGTGTGGGACCCAGGGCTGAGATCTCCAAGCCTGCTCTGATCAGGACTTGGCCTCCTCTACCCAGAACCCCCATATTCCAGTAGCTAGGCAGTCACACCCACAAACTGCCCCTGGCAGCTGTGTAATCCCATCAACATCCAAGATCCAGAGACTATAAAACAAAGCTCCCAGAAGCTCTTATTATCTAGATCTCTTATTGTCTAGTTTTCCCTCTCAGAGAGCCCAGCAAGCTACTGAGAGTATCCTGCCTGCACAGCAGAGCCTGGCAAGCTCCCCTGGAGTATTCGATATGCCAAAAACAGTAACAATGATGGGTCTCATTCCCCTGACCCTGAAAGAGCCTCCAATGCGGAACCATTGGGAAGGACGAGTAAAGAGAGGCTGCTAAACTCTCAGGGCCAAGATGAATGAAGATGTTACTGGCGCCCGTTTGAGCAAACTGATGAACAACGGGATGACAGTGATACAGTGATAATTATCTTGAGCTCGATTCACTGTATATGCATCAGAAGTTTATTTAATTTTATTGCTGACCAATACTTTATTATATAAACATTCCCTATTATTCATCTAGTCACCTATGGATTAACATTCAGAGTTTTTCTGTGTTAACAGTCTTTTGGGGGGGATGAGGGTCTATCAAATGCAGGGGTCTGGGGGCCACTCCTAGTAATTTCTAAGCATGGTTGTACAGATCCCATGGTTCAGGCTTGAGCCTAATGATGCAGTTTTGGGTGTTGCCAGGGCTCCACCCTGTGGTACTTAGTGCGTGGGGCACTTGGTGCTGGGGAAGAAACCCGGGGCCTGGTCATGCTTGCATACAAACCAGTCCTTTGTGCCAACTCCCCATTGATAGATTCTACTTTTGACTTTAAAAAATCAAATTGCCAAAAACATTTTGATTATTATAATTATTATTTTCTGTAAAGCCTTTGTATAGTATTTATAGGACAACCCTGAGATATGGGCACAGGTGTACTCATGAGGCCAGTCTCTCAGGGAAGAGTCATACTGACATCATTTCTTTTATTCCCCTTGTGATTCCATTCTATTAACTTTTTTGGCTTGTTACCACAACTCTGTGTGTTATATTGGTGGCGGCTTTAGGATTTCTGATAAATCCTTAGCTAATCATTCTATTTTAAGTTAGCACCATACCATGTGACACAGTATGAGAAACTTGTTTCTGTTTCTCATTGGCACTAGTGCTATTATTTGTATATATTTACTTTTACATACCATTATTCCCATAATCTATTGTCATATTTTCACTATGAATGATAAATTGCATTTAAATAATATTAAATAATAGTAATAATAATAATAAACACTATAACTTGTATCACTTGTCATCCCATTGATCTTCGATTTGCTTGAGCGGGTGCCAGTAACGTCTCCATTCGTCCCTGTCACGTGCTAGTGTAGCCCAATGATATATGTTCCCTCCAGGAACACAAAGAGCCTCAAACCATTCATTTAGGGTTTTGACGAAGTCTGACCATCTCGTAGGTGGGTGGCCACGCAGTCTTTTGACTTCCGTGGAATCCAGTTAGTAACAGCTCTAGTCCAGCGGTCATCTCTGAATCACATTACGTGTCCAGCCCATCTGATTTTTGACACCTTGGCAAACGAGACAGTGTCTCTGATTCTTGATCATCAATGGAGGTTGGAACTCAGGATTCTTTCTCTCACTTGAGCGAAACGTGATACTCCAAGCATAGCTCTTTTGATTCCTCCTTGGGATACCCAAATAGCGTTCTCATCCTGTAGAGCCCAGGTCTCTCAGGCATATGTTAGTGCAGGAAGAACGGTGGAGTCGAAAAGATGTGCCTGGAGCCAGAGGTTCTTCGTCCTCTTAACCACTTCTTCAATACTCTTGAAGGCGTTGCTCTTTCTCCTGGGCAGTTCTGGCGCCAAGCCGTTCCTCATGTTGAGTTCTTGACCCAGGTACACATAGCTGCTGCATTCGGAGATGTTCGTTCCGTTGAGGGCAAATGGAACATCAGGGACTAGTTCATTTTTCATGAACATTGTTTTGGTGAGATTCAGCAACAAGGTCTTTGAATTACTTAAATAATTACTTCAGTATTTTTCACTCCTATCTGGTATTTCTTTCCTCTGCTGGAAGAACTGAATATTTTTTGTTGTGAAAGTATGCTGATAAGACATTCTTTTGGTTTTGAAATATATAGCTTTATCGTTCCTGAATATTTGAAAGATGTTAATGGGAAAAGTATTTCTATATTGAAATTTCTACACTGAAAAACTAAATCTTTCTTTCAGTATTTTAAAAATGTTCTTCAACTGCCTTTTTATTTGCATTATTGCCAACAAGAAATCTACTGTCAGTCCCATAGGTATTTCCTTGAACTTATTATGTTTTTTCTCTTTACCTGCTTTTAGGATCTTCTTTTTATCAAAACTTTTATGCAATTTCAGCATGATTTTCCTTGGTTTTATTTCTTTATGTTCCTTTTGCTGAATTTTGTCTAAATTAGTTGAATTTAAGAACTTCAATCTACATTTTACACAAAATTTGAACAATTTTTGATACCATTTTTTCAGAAGATAAATTAATGAAGAAAAAAGGCTTTGATAAGCAAGATAGGTCTAGTCTTTTGGAGATAAACTCACTTTTCAACTCACTGCTATTTTTAAAAAATTTATTTTAATATTAATTTCATCTTCCCAAGTCAGAAAAAAAGCAAAAGAGAAAACTTTGGTCATTTACAAGCTAGAAAAATTTTATCATTATCATCATCATCATCATCATCATCATCATCATCATCATCATCATCATCATCATCATCATCTCATTGATCGTCGAATTTCTTGAGTGGTCTGAGTAACATCTCCATTTGTCCAAGCCCTGAGATTTTAGAAGCCACTCTCTATTCATCCTTCCAGTGATGCCATACTGGAGGCTCTTTCAGGGTCAGAGGAATGAGACCCAGCTTGTTACTGGTTTTGGCATATTAATACACCATGGGGATCTTGCCAGGCTCTCCCATGTGGGCAGGAAACTCCCAGTAGTTTGCCAGGTTCTCCCAGAGGGAGAAATAGTCTATAAGATATCCGGGAGCTTGCTTTTAAGTCTCTGGATGCTGACCATTGACAGGATTACACAGCACCTGGACAGTCCCTGGGTGTGACCTCCTAGCTACTGGGAGATGGGAAATCTGGGCAGAGGAGGTCCAGTCCTGATCTGAGCAGCCTTGGAGGTCTCAGCCCCGGGTCCCACACACCTGGGTTCCTCTGCCAGTTCCTTCATATGTGAGGCTTGGCTCCAGAGCCCTTCGGCCACCTGGAGCTCTGCTTAGGGTGGAGAGGAAAGCTGGAGCCCATCCCCTCTGAGGAGGCCCCAGGGAAGACAGCCAGGCGCGCGTGCAAGAGACTCTCTGCATCGCTCTCTTCCAGGAGTTTGCTTTTAAGTCTCTGGATGCTCGCCTTTGACAGGATTACATGGGCCGGAGGCAGTCGGGACTGGACCTCCTCTGCCCAGATTTCCCATCTCCCAGTAGCTAGGCGGTCACACCCAGAAAAATTTTATCTTTTTGATTTTTCTTTATAGCCCAATACTTAATAATAATATGGAGAAAAGATTGGGAACATGCACAGAACATTAATTATTTAATTAAGAAATAAAATGTATCTAAAGGAATACATTATGATAATTATAGAGCAGAGCAACAGCTTGTCTACAACAGTGGTTCTTGTTGAAGGCCAACATTTCATTTTTAAAAAATATTTTAAAAACGCTAGCAAACCAAGTGGTGTATATTTTCAAGCTGATTTTAGATTAGAAAAAAATTAACATTGATATTATGAACATCAATTTCAACCCCAATGAATATTCCTCCTAAGCCAGGCGGCATCATGATTTGATTGCTCAAAAGTCTTGAAATTAGCAGTCATTGTTTTGAGATAAATAACTCATAATCATTACCTTTTCTGTAGGATTAATTTATATCCTTCTAGGAATGTTCCCTCGGCGGCCTTGACTCGGATTGGATGGCCAATAGCTAGGCAGCCCTGTGTTATCGCTCGGCTCAAGATCATTCCAGTCTTCCAATGAAAAGAGAGAGTGGGGGAAAGGTCTTCAATAAGTTAAAAGAACCAGAAAATTCAACAATGTGTCACAAATAGTAAGGTCATTATGCCTGGGTAACCCCGGATATTAACAGTTGCCCAAAGTGAAACACTACCCGCAACTTAACAGTCAGCGAGCCCTGCTCAGATCCAGTGATCTTCTGTCCGACAAGGGCGGCATTTTACAGTTCAGCGCAAAATAAAACAGACCTTGATATCTTCATTTGTCCTTTTTTTTTTCTTGTGCATATTTCACAGTGCAACGATTTGAGGTCTATCATGTGTCACTTGTTATAGTTATAACTACAGAGCTTACTTGTATGCACAGAAAAAAGTGCAGTGAACTGAAAAGACTGAAACAAATCCTTAACCTTCATGCTAATTTAAAGTTTTGCAATGCGTCTAAATATCGTGGGTTAAACATTTTAAGGTGGGTGGTGAACTGCTTTTATTTGTTTTAAACATGAGATTTTTCTTCTAAGGGAATGCGCTAGGATTATTGCTTAATGGCCATTTAACAATTTTCTTACTGAGTGAATCAATACAACATTTTAGATAAATAACAATTACTGATAAATTAATTTACACATTTTAAGATTTATCGTAGGCAAAATCCTTTGGCTTAGGAAGAAATATTCTTTTAAAGAAATAAAATGTTCAATCAAAATTTTTTTCATTTTTTCCCTTTAGCATAAAACCTTAATTTTATGTTTTTGCTATGTGTAAAAGAAGTATATGATGAATTAGGAGAATTTTTCAAAAATATTGTTTCTAATATTAAATAGAATTCTTGTTTGAATATGCTTAGCTTTACATAAAAGAAACTACTTTGGGTGAGGAAAAAGAATCATCATTGACTAAATACTCTCAGTATACCAAATATTGTGCAACAACTTTGGACGTTTTGTAGACACAAATGTCTGCAAAAACTGTGGATGGCAAATATAATAAATTTCATTTTCTAGATAAAGAAACTGGAGAAGCTAAGTAACTTTTCCGAGGTCATGTTGGGATTCCAGTTTTATCTGAATCCCAAACCCCTATTTTTTTTGAAAAGTATTTTGAGTATTTTCTAAAGAAATATTGGGTTATTACATGTTTTTTGATATCATGAAATTCTAGAAACAGAAATCATGGATTACAGGGCATGAGTTCTGTTACTATTCCTTTCAGGTTAGACTAGGGCCCAGATACAATTAATGACTAATCTGTCATTGCACAGCTATTTATTTGGCTGCAGTACTAAAACTGAAACATTTCCATCATACTCATAAATCAGTCAAGTTGAGAATAAATGCTTCATATGACAATAAAAAGGCATAGGTTTGAAGTCAAAGCATAAAGCCTTCCTTTGCCACTTACTATCCTCCATTTTCTCAGTTGTATAATGGAAATCCAAACCATTTTCTATAAAATTAAGAGACAAAAGTGTGTATGGTGCTTCATATAATGCCTGATAGTACATGTTTAATAAATGACAGCTCTTACTAATATTAAAATATAAGAAATGAATTTTCTTATGAAGAAAATATAATTTAGATAAAGTTAGTAGTGAATACAATCC
This sequence comes from Sorex araneus, assembly GCF_027595985.1. Taxonomy (NCBI): domain Eukaryota; kingdom Metazoa; phylum Chordata; class Mammalia; order Eulipotyphla; family Soricidae; genus Sorex; species Sorex araneus. The sequence goes on from NC_073307.1 coordinate 132,963,411, forward strand.
CCACATTACACTGGAAGCAGATTTAAGAATCATCCTGTGTAATTCCTTTTGTTTTTGTATGTAAAATACACATATTAGAAAACCTATGTATCTTAATTGCTCCATTAGAACATTTGTTTTCAACTCAGAGAATCAAATAATAGTCATTAAGAACTATCTAATTGTGCTTAAGAAAATATTTTCAGTTTTCCTCTACCTCCAAGATTAAGAGTGGCAAACTTGCTTGAATGCTTCTATACCCATGGAAGTGCTAGAAAGTAGTAAAACAATCTCTGGTGAGGAAGCAACAGGAGAAACAACATGGGTAGATATGAGCTGCATTATTTCTTCATACATAAGAATTTTGTGGCAACTCCAAAACATGTATCAGTGGTATGAGGGATGGGGGTAGCAATGATATGTTCTCAGTTTAAATCTGATCCAATAGCATGGCAGTAAAGTACAAACAAGTGATTCCAATGCACAATGTCTACAGCATGTCAGGGGGGTATTGTCCACATTTTATATTCAGGGATTTTCTTTTCTTAAGTAGTTTTCCAAACTCATAACTAATCATTATATGGTGCTACTCTACCAGTCTCTATGAAGTTCAATTGTGAAAATGAAAAAAGTAGAAGTAAATAAAACCTGGATAAGTCTGAGGAAAATGTCAAGACTGGACTACAGATAAAATCTATGCTGGATTTAAAGATAGTTTGGAATTTGAACAAATGTGCAAATTTAAGAGTGCATTGGATGCTTATTTGGGATCTAGAGGCATCTCCAGAAGCACAACACAAACCAAGAGCAAATGGGTAGGGGATGATGTAGCACTGGTAAGAGAAAACAATATATCTTTCTTTCACTTGCATGTGTGCCTGCAAAATGGCACCAGAAGCTGAGACAGGAACAGAGGAAGGCACTCAGAGAGTAGATTTTCTTGATACCTTGGTGATCAGCCACACACTGGCCATGGACCACAGCGTCAATGATGTTATTTGACTTGGGTTGTTCACTTCACTACTTAAGGCTCTTCGCTTTCCAATGGAAACAGAGGCATGAAGGACAATATTGGGATCTGCCTATACCATGAGAAGAAGTATAATTGTTTAACTTAGAGTGAAAGTTAAAATCTTCCTCAACACACCACAAAGAAGTTATCCAGGAACTTTATGTTTCTGATTGAGATCTCTTTTAAAATAATCCCCTGTAATACAATGCAATTAACATTTCCAAAGCCATAAACTTAGTAATTCAGGGTATTATAAACTAATTTTTAAGCTCTAAATAAATGTACAACAGTAGAAGCATTAACACAAGCACACAAGAAAGTAGGTGTACATATTAAGCACTACATGGATGATCAAATAATATTATGGGTATGCATAGAATGGTAGACTCCTTTCTGTTGAAGCAACAAAGGATGTTCTTTAAAGAAGTTATAACCAAACCAAGCCTTGAATGACTTTGAAGTTTGACAGAACTAATGAAGAATAAAAAGTTATCCAAGTAAAGGCAATGAAACACTGTCTGTGTATCTTTGGAATTTTTGGTAGACACAAAAGGTAAAATTGGTAAAATGTAGAAGATGTAAAGTACAAGTCTATGAAGATAGAGAGGTCAGGAAAGCTTTCAAGCAAGAGGGACTGGATTACAGGTTATTTTAGTAAATTTGATCAGGCAAGAGCAGGCATAATGGATTGCAGAATGGAGAGATCAAAGACAAAGAGAACAGTTGGAAGTCTACTGTCTCCAAAGAATAAAGGGATATGAGATTTAGATTAAAAAATGCTTCAGATATTTATCAAAACCAGCACCATTTATGGAGCTGAAAGCAGAAACAGGCATAGAATAAACTAGTTTTGTGAATGGTCAGAAGGAAACCAATCTAAAAGGGACATTTTTTTTTTTACAGACTTACAAGAGGGCTTAATGGCCCCGGGGTGAAATACAACAATCTTCACACTCTTTCCTCTAAGGATACTTTTTTGTAACATTTTTAGCAGTTTTTCACTTCAAAGAATACAAAATATATTATTTCGGTTTGGGATGGAAACATCTGAAATGTGGTGATGGGAAGGTGTAATGGTGGTGGGAATGGTGTTCAAATATTAAATGTAATCAAATATTGTGAACTACTTTATAAAATAAAATTTTTTAAAACAAATGGTATGAAAATGGATTCATGTTTCTTGTTTGTTATCAGATTATACAAAAATAGTTATTGTGCATATTCCAGTATTACTTAGATTTTTAAATTAATAGTTACTTACATCACCTTAAAGAATTCTACTACCTCACACTTGATAAATTTTATCTCCCAGATTTTATGGTAATGTTCCTTGAGTTATTATACTAAATTTTTATGTACCAATGCTAAAGATTATTGGAATATGCCTGTTTCTGCTTTCAGCTCTATAAATGGTGCTGGTTTTGATAAATATTTGAAGCATTTTTTAATCTAAAAATGTCTACTCTAAATCTGGGCTTATACTAAGTATTTGTTCAGGAGCAAGTGATTTTTAAAATAAAAAATGATCACTTAAAAGATAGTGAATTATAAATGGGAGCACCCAATAACAAACAGATGCAACTAATTACTAATATATGTGGTGCTTATTCTATCATGAAAAGCAATCACTTCTCAAAAGGAGAACGTGACTCCCGTATGTTTAAATATAGCCTAAAAGACACCGTAGCTTGACCATAGAAGCTGATTTGACTCAGAGCTCTTTGATTGTGCATCCCTCAGTTCGTCAGGATTCGCTGGATTCTGGAGGGGAAGCCCCCACAGTTTCTGAACAAAGATAAACTATATTCTCCTGATCCAGCCTCCACAGGACTCAGCCTTTCAAGCAGCACTCATACTCAACCTCCTAACTCCAAGTTGCCATCACACTCAAAACTCTCTTCTGCTACTGGGAAGAAGATTGTTTTGACTGGAATTAGTCAGACAGAAGAACCGCGCTGCCAACTGCTTCTTTGTACAGCACCTGCTGCCAGCGCCTAAATTCTTGTTATATCCACAACATGGTTTAATCTTTTAACAGTTGGCTTATTGGTGAAGAGCGAAGGGGTCCTTTGTGTCTGTCTTGAGTTGGCACCCAGTATTAACACCATGCTGTTCTTCAAGAAATATTTTGCTGGACGGTTCCCAAGTGATTCTATATAGAGCAGACAATGCCAGGTCTACTATCTCAGCTTCATTTATCATTATTTAAAAGAAAAAAATCCTGCCAAGTCTGGAGCTCTAATACACTTAAAATGGACAGTTATCTCTTAAGCTTCTCTTCATGAATTCACCTATTTTTTTCTTTTCAATTTAATGTTTAATTTAAAATCTAGCTTTAGGCCAAATATTAATGAAAGTGGGTATATTTATTTTTAACTTTGAAAACTGGAAATTATAGTGGTATTCCAAAAACCTGCAATACTATGTACTGCCTATATCTCTGTATGTGTAATGTGTCTGTATTCACATGCATGCAAGGGGTTTGTAAATAATCTGTATGAAATTATATTAAATCAGTTCTCAATATATATCATCCTTCACATCATTAAAAAAAAAACTTTACATACTATTGAGAATCAAAAAAAAGAATTCTCTTTTATTCTTTGACCACCTATTTATCTAAATTTCTCTAAATGATCATCACAATGTTGCTAAGCTGAATACAGTATGCTAATATATTGTTGCCAGTGATATAAAAATGACATAAAAATTTGCTAGAATATTAAAACTTCTTGTTTAATATTCTTTTTCTAGTCACTAATGAAAGTATGAGCTATTTAATATTCTGCAAATTCAAAATAATAACAATCACTTTTTTTTTTCTTACAGACCTACTGAGGAGAAAAGTATAAAACAATGGAATTTTTCTTAAAAGAGAAGTCATAGATCACAATCTTTATTCTAAATAAATTGTTTACTTACCTTTATTCATATAAATTTTATATAAGATTTCACTTTTGGTAACAAATGTAGCCAAGTGAAGAAAATTGATAGATTAAAATCACAATCATAATAAATTTCATAAAATCTCTTTTTTAATGTACCTAATGTTCATTCTTATTAAAAAGCATTCTCTAACTCTTGCTGATCAATACAGTCACTTCTAAGGCAAAGATGAGAAACATTTGTTAGCATAACAGTTAGCAAGTACATAATTATGCAAACAAGTAAGGCAAAGTATCTAAGATGTAGGTTTGCAATTCTAAAAAAGCATCTAATTATTATTCTAAAGATAAGGAGGGGTTTTGAGATTCTATTTAATGTCTCTCTAATGAAATCTGTTCAAGTTAAAAATTTTCCCAGTATTTAATATTTGGAGAAAATATTATTTCTGTCAGGGGTTAACTTGATGGCAGAGCATATGCTTTGCACGTGTGAAGTCCTGCGTTTGATCCCTGGCACACAAAAATAAAAACATATATTTCTCAATGACCTCTGAAGAGATATAAATGCAAAGAATTGCTTAACTTCTTAGGCATTTTTGTGACATAACAAAGAAGTTCTGCGGTATCCATTACTATTGGATTTATAAGCTTACTTGTATGAATATGCCATAACTCTAGCATCATCATGGTGATCTTCTTACTGTGTCCATAACAAAAATTGTAACTAATGTCCTGCTGATGTCTGATTTTGCCAAAAGGCTATGAGCAAAATAAGTTTTGATTTGGGCAGGACATATAACATCCCAAACAGTGCAATCCATTTTTCTCCTCTATTTTCCCATAATCAGGTATACATCAAGCTATTATTCCGTGGGATTTTTTAAGTTTTATATTAACTATCATGAAGTTTAAATCTCATCCATTCATGGAAACATATAATTTTATTTCTCTTAAACTGAAAGCAATCTAAAAATGTTGCTAATTTGAGTAACAATAGAGTGCTGTTGAAAGATGTATGTGCCAAATTGTCAATTTGTAATGGAATCCAAATCTCTTTCTGAAATGAATAAAAGAGCAACAGGTTGTAATTGTCAGGGTTATATCTGTCTCCCACAATACTAATAGGGATTATATGTTCCAAATTTTTCTCTGTGGGAAAGGTTTTACTTGTCAATAAGAGATTTAAAAGAACAGTCAGGAGTTGGGCACTGATATTTCTATCCCAAGCCAATTTTAAAACGTCTGCATCAAGAATATCAGCTTCTGCTTCCCTTTCCTTTTTGACCTTGAGGTAATCCTCTTAGTGTTCTTCCCCACAATAAACATCCAGATTCTACAAAAAAAAATTTTTTTCTGATAGCAGCTACCCATCACCTCTGCCTCAACCTCTCTTTAAAACTGCTCCTTTCCAGTTTTTAAATTACTATTTCCAATGCACTGAACACCTCTCTGTATATAGTAAATGGCATTTTCTAAAAGGATTTCAAAGGATTCAGATCTAAAGGAGGGTCATTTTTTCTTTGAGATCTTCTCTTTACTAGGCAGCTTATCCAGTTCGTATACTATTTTTTATTTCTCTTAAATTTGATTCAAAACAAGCTTCTCCTTTGAAAAATACAACAGTAAAAAAAAATTTTAAAGGTGTTATTTATTTTGTTAGGGTTAAAGTGACATGGTTGCAACATCACTAAAGTGAGGCCTGCCCCTTCACCACTGCCTGCGTGTCAAGACCCGCATCGTTGCCCTTACGCTACTTCCATTTTTTAAACTTATTTGAACTCTGATTTTATGCTAGCAGCAATATCCAATATTATCATTTTACACTTGCGGTGTGGATGCATCATGTGTGCTGCGAGAGTGCCAGGGCCCGTCCACTCCACTCTAATCCAAAGTCCCTGATATGTGATCATAGGGCTGTGACCTAAGGCAGGTAAGCAGGAGCAAGGGGTAGGAGCAGAGTTTGAACTTTTATTAAGATAAGTGTTTCCTTATATGCATGGAATCATCTGAATCACATATGAATGATGACCAAACTACAGAATTATTCCTCTTGCTTTCCAATATTAGAAAATATCATCATCTTTTAAATTTTTATTTTGGCACAAAATCTAAAAAAAAATTGCTTTAGATACGTTAACTTTGCGAACTCTTTAATATCCATTTCCGCCCAGGTTTGAGCAAGTTTCTACTGACCGAGTTCAGCAATTAGTGACTCTTACTCCATTAACTAACCCTGAGCATCTATATATGGCATAAAAAGTTTCTAACCTTCGCCTTAGAGGTAAGTACATATTTATCAGCAATAGATTTAGACAATGCATTTGAGTGAGAGAAAATGTCTAGTGCCTAGGAGATTTTATAACATTTCTTGTGATTGTGATTTTAATTTACGTATCAATATTCTTAACTTGGCCTACACGTACTGTCAAAAGTGAAAATCTTATGAAAAGTAAATAGATTCGTTTCTAATGAAGGTTGTGATCTATGATCCATGAGTATTTTGGTATACTCTTTAAACTCAAGGCATTTCTAAGGTCACTTTCTTCTCTCTGCTACATCGACTCTTAGGTCACCTCACCAACACAAGGACCTTTGGCATTGCTAAAATATTTCCAATATCACCTTGTCTTCCTTCCTTCCTTCCTTCCTTCCTTCCTTCCTTCCTTCCTTCCTTCCTTCCTTCCTTCCTTCCTTCCTTCCTTCCTTCCTTCCTTCCTTCCTTCCTTCCTTCCTTCCTTCCTTCCTTCCTTCCTCCCTCCCTCCCTCCTCCTTCCCTCCCTCCCTCCCTCCCATTTTTTTTGTTTTGTTTTGGAGATACCTGGCTTTGCTCAGGGATTACTCTTGGGGAGCTCCAGAAACCACAAATAGTGGCAGGGATTTAAGCTGGGTCAACCATGTGCAAGGCAAGTGTCCTACCCTGTGTACTCTCTCTTTAGTCCCAGCTCCTTACTTTCAACAGCAAGGACAATATCAAGATTAATTAACATTAAATTATGACCTTTACAATCTGATCTTAACTTTCTTAGTGAAATCTGTAATTTTGTCTTTTATACCCCAAGGTGAACTGAACTGTGCCAAAATTTTAAGCATAGAGTAAAAATTCAAGCTAATAGTAATATTAATAGCATCAAAAAATTTTAATTATTATTATTATTATTATTTTGATTTTGGGGTGACACCTAGAGATGCACAGGGGTTACTCCTGGCTTTGCACTCAGGAATTACTCCTGGCGGTGCTCAGGGGACCATATGGGATGCTGGAAATCGAACCTGGGTTGGCTGCGTGCAAGGCAAACACCCTACCCACTGTGCTATCACTCCAGCCCCAGATTTTAAAAAATGAACAGCTAAATACAGCACAGAAGGGATATCAGTGAGGATAGCTGGGCAAGAATAATGTTGGGTTTGACGTAAAGAAAGATTTCTTAAAACTGACAAAACTAGAATAGTGTGAAGAATTTCAACAAGTATTTATTAAACACTAACTATATGCTCAGCATCATATACGGCACAAGTGTGACAAGAGAAGTCTGGGGGTTGGTGACAAAGGGAAGGTTGAATTCCAGGCAAGAGATCACATGTACATAATGATAGAAATCGTGGAGTGTTTCAGAAGCAACAAATGAGCAATGACTTGAATTAAACAGAAATATCTTATTAGAGAATAGGGCCCCAATCCCAATTCCTGATGCTGCATAGCTTCCCAGAGTGCCAGCAGATGTGGCTCCAAGCATCCTGGGGGTGAATTGATAGCCCCTGAACAACTGGGCCTGAGAACCACATGCTCATCAATCCAACACACTGAACTGTCCGGCCTGGTTAACCAAGTTTCATAGGCTGTGGTTGTACCCCCCGCAGTTCCTCTAACTATTGGTTTAGAGCAGCCCCCTACTGCCCCCCCCCCAAATTCACTGTATCACTGTCACTGTATCACTGTCATCAAGTTGCTCATCCATTTGCTTGAACGGGCACCAGTAACATCTCCATTATGAGACTTGTTGTTACTGGTTTTGGCATATAGAATATGCCCCGGGTAGCTTGCCAGGCTTTGCCATGTGGGCGGGATACTCTCGGTAGCTAGCCAGGCTCTCTGAGAGGGATGGAGGAATCAAACCAGGTCAGCTGCGTACAAGGCAAACGCCCTACCTGCTGTGCTATTGCTCCAGCCCCCCAAATTAAAATACAAAATACAAGCACGAGTTTAAAAGGATGAAAAGAAGTTACAAGAACACAAAATAATTTGAAATTAATTTTCTCTGGATGATCTTAGAAGGTTTCATAAAAATGAGTTGAATAAAGCTTTACAAGCAAGGAAAGATAAAGGGAGGTGGCAGACGGAACGTGGGAGACTCAGAACATTCTTGTCCAAGGCTACCATGTGTCCTGGCACAAATACGCTAAAATAGAAAGCATTACACGCAGTACAGTTTCTCGGCCCTGATTGCAAGTTTAGGGTACAATGATCAAGAAGAGGAAAATAATGAAAAGATAGTGGAAAGTAGGGAAGACAGAAGAATTATAGGACAGTGGTGGAACAGGTGAGGATTTGGATCTTCAGTTGACAGCAATCAGCCTTAAGGAATTTTTGAGCAGGAAAATAATATTAGAACGAGGAAGAAGAAAGAACTTAAAGGGGTGTGGCACATGCTGCCTGTGGAGCAGCAGACTTGGATCCTTGGCATCCCATGGCCCCCAGAGCACCACCAGTGGGACCATCAAATACCACCCTGGAGGACTCTGGGTATCATAGTCAAAATTAAAAAGAAGTTACCAAAAAAACCCAAACCGAAAATGAATGTAAAATGAATCAGAGCTATGGCAAATATATATACATGTCAAATAAGCATGAACTATAAAAAGCATGAAATCTTAGTGTGCCATTCAGTTTACGCGTATCTTCTACATTTGCTCAAATACAGAGAACTGGATCTGGGGCGGAGTTCAGTGGTAGGGCACCTGAGCTGCAAAATTGAGGCTGCCAGTTTGATCCTTGACAACATCCCACATACCCGAGCATTATCCTGATGGCAGTGCCACTGGGATCCCTGGCACCACTACAGAAGTGTGAGGTTTCTGGTATACCACAACCAAGTGTGTGTGAGCACCACAACCAAGAGTGGTCCCGTTGCTGAGCACTGCAACAAGTATGCAAGCTCCATGGCAAAAGCAACATGAAAAAGGGGAAATGAAGTGACCTTCTTCTGAATTATATTGCCTTACTTTTTGTCCATTAAAATAATCAATTCATTCTATATGAATTGATTCTAAATTCTAAATTCTAAATCAATTCTAAATTGATTCTATATTCTAAATTCCGGAAAATTTTTTCATGTCCAAATTTCACCTTGTTCAGTCTCTCATCAACCATATCTAATGTAATCTATAACATATGTATTCAATCTATATATTGAATTTCCAGAAGAACTATTTGGTCCTTTTTTACAGAACTTGAATAATCACTTTTTCTTTCATCACATTTTCAATTTTATTTTATTTCTTTGAATCTCTAAGATGCCCATTTCCAACTTAGTATGTTAGTTCAAATACTCAAAGTGTTTAGGGTTTCCTTCTGTGACTTATCATTCTTCTGATTTTTCACTTAGAGTATCACCATTGTGTTTACTGATTTTTGACTATAAGGTCAGATTCTTTATACCCTTATGAGAAATAAATCACTGAGACTCAGTTTTGAGTGCTTAGGCCACGAACCTCTTTAAATAAAAGGTGCATATTGGAAAAAAAAAAGAAAAAGGGGAAATGTTGGGACTTGAAACAATGGATGGACAAGGAGAGTATTATGCTGATTTATGAGTATTAAGATGAGAGTTATGAGGATTATAAGTATTATGAGTGCTAAGATGAGTCAGAGGGAGATGGACAGACAGACTGAATGCACTCATTCATGAATATAAACGTAGTATGTGACTAATATCCAAGGACAATAGAAATGAGAGCCAAGAGGACTGGTCCATGATTGGAATCCTGTCACAAGTGGGGGTGGGGGGGCAGTGGAGGCAGTTAGCACAGAGAAGGGACCACTATAATAATATAGTTGAAAATGATCATTTGGACAAGAACTGAGTGCTAAAAGGAGGTAAAGGAGGTAAAGGGATATAACCTTTCAGTACTTGTATTGCAAACTCTAATGCTTCAAATGAGAGAGAGAGAGAAAGAGAGAGAGAGAGAGAGAGAGAGAGAGAGAGAGAGAGAGAGAGAGAGAAGAAAAAGGGCCTGGGAGGGATGGGTCGCAGAAAGGAAACTAGACAGTGATGGAGGAAAATGTACACTGGTGAAGAAACAGGTTTTGGAGCATTGTATGACCGAAACCAAAGCATGAACAACTTTGCAACTATCTTTAAATAAGTAAGTAAGTAAATAAATAAATGTTAAAAAAGTAATAAGAAAAGATTAAGGGAATGGAGCTATGGTACAGTGGGTAGGGCGTTTGCCTTGCATGCGGCCAACCGGGGTTCGATTCCCAGCATCCCATATGGTCCCCCGAGCACCGCCAGGAGTAATTCCTGAGTGCAAAGCCAGGAGTAACCCCTGTGCATCACCGGATGTGACCCAAAAAGCAAAGAAGCAAAACAAACAAACAAACAAAAAACAAATTTAAAGAAATATTTGTTTTGCACACACACACATATGTGTATGTTTGTGTGTGTGGTATGTGTGTGTGTTTGGGGGTGTTGGATTTTGTACCACACTTGGCAATGCTCAGGGGCTACTCCTAATGGTACTTGGAGGACCATGTGATGCTGAGGATTGAAACCAGCTTCTGCATATAAAGTACATGCTCCAGTCCATTAAGCTATCTCCCTATATTCCCATCTATTATATAGTCATCATTGTATCACTATATCACTGTCATCCTGTTGCTCAGCGGGCACCAGTAACATTTCTATTGTGAGACTTGTTATTGTTTTTGGCATATCGAATACACCACAGGTAGCTTGCCAGGCTCTGCCGTGCGGGCGAGATACTCTCAGTAGCTTGCCGGGCTCTCCGAGAGGGATGGAGGAATGGAACCCGGGTCGGCCGCATGCAAGACAAACGCCCTAGCAGCTGTGCTATCACTCCAGTCCAGCCAACCCTACATAATCATACTATTTAGTTTATATACATTACATTTTATTTATATTTTAAATTTTATTTTAGACACCATGATTTACAATGTTGATAATGGCAGGATTTCATACAACAACATTCCAACAACACACCCTCCACCAGAGTGTCAGCTTCCTCCATCATGTCCCAATCCCCCTCTCACCTTCCTACCCTTCCTATGCCCCCTACGAGTGACACGCTTCCTATTAAAGACCAGTTAATAGTTTCCGCTGCCTCTGAGTATGGTTTCTTTATTGTTGTTTATGTAGCACATATGAGGGAAATCATTCTGTGTCTAAGATCCAGGTTAGATTTTCTAAGATCACATTAGTATGATATTTCTTTTTAAAACCATCTGTTCTTGGATAGTTGGACTATTTCCAGATTTTGGTTACTATGAATAGTGCTGTAATGAACATATGAGTGAAAATATATTTTCTGAAGAGAGTTTTGGGTTCTTGGGGTAAATGCGAAGAAGGGGAATTGATGGATCATATGGGAGATAAATTCTTAGTTTTTAAATAAATGTCCATATTGATTTCCCCAAAGGCTGGATCAAACAGACATTCCCACCCTGGCAAACACCTTGACTTCTGTACTATTTCTCTCGCTCCTGAATAGCAATTTTTAAATGTGTCTTTTGTAATGTCTGCCAGAAAAGAATGATCCAGACCAGTCAACTTCCTACCCAATGTTTAAGTCCTCTCTTTGTCTCAGGGTGCCTTTTGGTTTTGACTTCATGAGTCCACAAACTAAAGTGTCTATAGATGCAATGAATAATGAACAATGAACAACACAGTTTTTCAGTTAAGAAAAACAGGGCGCAGAGCACAGCGGGTGGGCGTCTGCCTTGCACGTAGCCGACTGGGGTTCAATCCCGACATTCTCTATGGTCTTGAATATAGTCTCCCAGGAGTCATTCCTGAATGTGTAGCCAGGAGTAACACCTGAGAATCTTTCAGTATGATCCCAAAAGCCAACTAAAAAAAAACAAACAAAAAATTTACTGCTTTGGAGATACATTTACAATGCTAGTCACAGCTCAGCTGGAACAAAAGAGTATCTTCCTTACAGGCAAGATTTATAAGTACAGATTAATAAATAGCTCTTTTGGATTGAGTTGAGTTCTCAAGACTTGAGTTTCCTAAAGAGCCCACTTTCCTTAGATAGATTGATCTACAGTGCAAAGAGTCAAGATCCTGATCTCCAGAGCAAATAGTTAAGATCCTAAAGTACAGAAATAATAGTGATCTTAATGACTTTCTTAAGGAACTCAAGCATATTAATAATGCTGATCAAGAAGATAATATATTAAGCAACAATACTTAAGTGACAAAGTTCAGGTAAATTATTTTCAATTATGAGTACTATATCTTGAGTCAGTTTTAAAATCTTTAATTACGAGAAAGTAAAATATATATTTGACTCAACAGTCCAAATTTAGCTTTTAAACATACGTGAATATTCAGAGTTCCAATATACTGAATGCTTGATACATTCAGCATAACAAATAACTAATAAACTAATTTAGCATAACAAATAATTCTGACCTTGTTCTGCAGGAAATGGTCTTCCAAGTCCAGCTTTTCAAATTGATCTGGTATCTGCTGACTGGTAGAGTTGAAATTAATTGGAAAGCCTTCACAAACTTCCCAACTATGAAAAGAAAAATATTTTATTATTTTTGTTAGAATAAAATTTATTTATTATACTATTCACTAGTAAAATAATCTAAGCTTATAATATAAAGCAGGAGAAAATCAGTGTATAGTTTATATTTGTATTAAACATATATTTGTAAAAGTGCTTCCGTTTCTATAATTGAAAAGGGAAAAAGGAAAGTCTTTAAATTTTAATCTTATGGGTAAATATGGGAATTAGGCATGGGAACTCCATGACTAATTAATTATTAATCACTGTATCACTGTATAACTGTCATCCTGTTGCTCATTGATTTGCTCAAGCGGGCACCAGTAACATCTCCATTATGAGACTTGTTACTGTTTTTGGCATATCGAATACGCACGGGTAGTTTGCCAGGCTCTGCCGCGTGGGCGAGATACTCTCGGTAGCTTGCCAGGCTCTCAGAGAGGGGTGGAGGAATTGAACCTGGGTCGGCCATGTGCAAGGCTAACACCTTACCCAATGTGCTATTGCTCCAGTCCATTAATTATTCCTAAAAAAATAGTATTTAATCTAATGGAATCATCCATATTCATTGCTAATTTTATACTCTGAATCCACTACATTATGAATAATAATAATAATAATTTGAAAACATCCAATAAAATAATAGTTTCTGCATTTGGGTACGAGATGTATTAATAAAAAATATAAACTCAGGGGTGGGAGCTATAGTACAATAGGTAGGGAATTGCCTTGCACGCAGCTGACCTGGGATCAACCCACCACATCCACCCCTGCATCCCATATGGTTCCCCAAACACTGTCAAGAGTAATTCCTGAGTGCAGAGCCAGGTCATCTTTGAACATTGCCAGGTGTGACCCTCCAAAAAGACCAAAAAAAATTTATAAACTCCAGTCAGCAGTGGGGGTGGAAAACTGGGGACATTAGTTGGGGAAGAGGGCACTGGTGAAGGGATTGGTGTCAGAACATTGTACGTCTAAAACTCAATCATGAATAACTTTGTAATTCATGATGAATTATTTAAAACGCTTAAGAATTAAAACTACATAATTTCCCCTAGCTAAAAATTAAAGAAAAAGCATCTAACCAAATTTAATAGTTCAGGGGTCCAGAGAGATAGTACAAGGCTTAAAACGCTTGCCTGATATTTATTTGGCTGACCACAGTATCACATATGGTCCCCTTGAGAACTAACCAAAACCATCTCCAGCCTGCCCCCCCTCCCCGCAAATCTAATAGTTCAGGAGGGATTATTGATCACAAATATGCCTTCAGCATATTTCTTTTGTTTTCAATATTTCAATTTCATCAGATAAAGCACTTTATAGGAACTTTTGTATAAGGAAACATCTAAACATTTAATGATTCCATGAAAACTATCAATTTAGAAATATACACTAAAAAGTTTTTATATTTCAAACAAAATTATTGCCTCTGCAAAGCAAAAACTATTAATTTGTTGATTGTCCCATATGATTTTTAAACCCAAGGAAAGTTAACAAGTCCTTTAGGCTCTAAATCATTCTACCATGAAATAAGTGAATCATTATTTGAGATGATTCAAAAACCATTTTTTCGAGTTTCAACGGCTCAGTCTTGGAAGTCCTGCATGAAGCAATTACTTTATTCAAGCACATATTAACTTACTTGTCACATCCAGGTAAGAGAACAGAGTTAGGATCCAAGAAAGTTTTATATGCAACTGTAATGCCTCCATTGTCAAATGCAGCCACTTGGTCAAAGGTCAAACCCAAAACAGGAGTTAGTGAAGATCTGAAGAAAAAAAAATAGTAAAAACATCAAAGCTACCTAAAAAGTAATACAAAAATAAAGAATAAAACATGAGCAAAAATAATGAATCATACATTTTGACATATTACAAAATCTAGAAATAAATGCATTTATAGCATAGGACTATGTGCTAACACCCAAAATACACATTTTTAACTTACTGATTTAATATGCCAAAGATAATCGATGAAAATGTAATTTAAAAAATTTCAAGAATAAAAGCAAAGTACTTAGATATGAAAACCAGTCAATTGTTCAATTGTCATTTATATGACACTTATTTGGTGGGTGTAACTGTAACATAGCAACAACAATCTTTCTTTTGTGGGGGTGAAACAAGATAGTTTTTTAAATTTAATTAAACTACTTAGATGTGAGGGGAGAGAATGAGAAGAAATACGTGTTTGAGAGAGAGTCGGGGCTTCTCCAGAGTGGGGAAAACAAGCAAGGAAGCATAGAGACAATCAAGTAAAATACATGCACAGGATAGAACAAGGGATTGGAGAGCAAGTGCCAACAATAATCTTTAGGGCTGGCAATAAAATCAATCCTTAATATTTGACTTCGAACAACCATCCTGTTCTTTCGAAACAGGAACATAGCTCCCAAGCATGCTCAGAGAGCCCTGGATGTACTCCCATGATAGCTGGACTGTTCAATGCCTGGGCCTGGTGTTGAAGTACTGCTCAAGTCCAGTGATGCTGACACCCGACAGGGTGATCCTTTGCCTGGGTGGGACAATGTGGTTCTAGGGATCAAACCCAGGGCTCTGAGCTATTTCCCCAGCTCATAAAACAATGTTAAAATAATTTGTAAATGGAGACAGGGCCTTATATACACAAAGCATGTTCTCTACCATTGAGCTACAAACCCAACCCCAAACCTTTTTTTAATATATGTATCATATATTTTTAATATATGTCATCCCATTGTTCATTGATTTACTCAAGCAGGCACCAGTAAATTCGCTAAATCTGTGCGATTCAATTTAGGTTACTTTATTTATTTATTTTTTTTTCATTCGAAGTTTTGGAGTCATACCCCTCATTTCTTGGGGGTTACTGCTTCCTGGCCCTGCACTCAGGAATCACTCCTGGCATTTCTTGGAGGGCCATATGGGATGCTGGGGAATGAGGCTGGGATGAGCCCATGCAAGACAAGCACCTGGCCCACTGTTATATATATATATATATATATATATATGTATATATATATATATATATAGAGAGAGAGAGAGAGAGAGAGAGAAGAAAAATCACCTTCCATAGAAGAGGCTGTGGATAGGGGGTGGGAGGTGATGGCAGGGAAACTGGGGACACTGGCACTGGAATGTACACTGGTGGAGGGATAGGTGTTGGAACACTGAATGACTGAAACCTAATTTGAACAGCTTTGTAAGGGTCTATCTCAGTGATTCAATAAGAAAAATAATGAGATGAGTTGCATAATAAAAAAATAAAGCTTTAATGACCATTGGGATTTATTTCAAACTATTCAAAAGCAAAAGTGGAGAGAAGTGACAGGTAAAAGATATATGGCAAAAATGATTATCCCAATAGAAAAGGAGAAAAATACATAGGTCTTCATTTCTTCACTTTTTTCAGTTTTCTGTAAATTGGGTTTTATTGATAAACATTTTAATGAAAATATAAGTAAAAGACTAAAAATAGAAGAAAATATTGGGCAAATATATCCTTTGCGAATGTGAACCAACTTTCTATATCATCAGATATTAGATGCTATAATTATTTCCTGAAAAATGCCATTTATTTAGTACATAATACACATTGCCTCAATATATTTCAAAAAGTTGATTAAAATAAATTTTTAGACATAAATTTTAAAAGTTTCAATACTAGTAAAACAGTATATGGTTCCTGAGTGCTTTATACTGAACTTGAATCTAGACAGAGAGAGAAAAAAACAGTATCCTATTAAGACAGAAATGTAGTAGTAAAACAATGGAATACTATGCAGCTGTTAGAAAAGATGAAGTCATGAAATTTGCATATAAGTGGATCAACATGGAAAGTATCATGTTAAGTGAAATGAGTCAGAAAGAGAGAGACAGACATAGAAAGATCACACTCATCTGTGGAATATAAAATAACAGAGCGGGAGACCAACACCCAAGAGTAGTAGAGATAAGGACCAGGAGGTCTGCCCCACAGCTTGGAAACTGGCCTCACATGCTGGGGGAAAAGGCAGCTCAGATAGAAAAGGGAACATCAAGTAGAGGTTGTTGGGAGGACCCATTCGGGTTGGAAGATGAGAGCTGAAAGTAGACTGTAGACCGAACACGAAGGCCACTCAATACCTCTATTGCAAACTGCAACACCCAAAAGGAGAGAGAACAAAAGGGAATGCCCTGCTATAGAGGCAGGGTGGGGAGGTGGGGGATGGGGTGGGGGTGGTGAGAGGGATACTGGGATCATAGGTGGAGGAGAATGGGCACTGGTAGAGGGATGGGTAAATGATGGCTGTATGAGTGAAATGCAAACACAAAAGTTCATAAGTTTGTAACTGTATACATCACAGTGATTCTCTAATAAATTTTTTTTTAAAAAAAGAAGTAACATCAACCCCCCAAAAAAGAAATTTAGTAGGACAAATGCACAAACTTGTGGATTCCTACAGTATAATCTTCATTTGATTTTCGAATATTCATTTCACAGACTTAAATATTTTATTAGTTATTCCACATACATTTTCCAATGAATAAGAGTTTGATCTTAGGGAAAAATGTATTATAGAATAAACATCATTATAATATCAAAATTAGTTTTCCACTTCAACAATGACATTAAGAAATCGCAATGACACATGTTTAAAATTTTTTGTTGCAATTCAAAGAGCTTGCTAAATTACTCGAGAATCCTGCCACTTTAAAATACATAACATTTCTTTTATCAATGTAAAAACAATCCTCTCAATGTGTGTAAATACTATTTTGAAATCAGCTGTGGAGAAAACACTATTCCTTACAGATTATTTACTTTATTTCTATAAATTATGCAACATAAAAAAAGAAGTAAGTATTTAAAATTTGCTCTACTGGTAGAGATGAAAAAAAATCATAATCTGTGACTCAGAAATTTCTTTACCAACTTCTCCCAAAGCCTTTATGGATAGCTGAATAAACTTGTGACTATATTTGAAATTCTGACTACTTAAGCACATAGCAAATCCAATCAGCATCTACTTTATGTATGTTATTTTTATTATTCTATGTGATCAACTATAATCTGTAATAAAAATAAATTCCTTCCTTCCCATTCTGTAAAGAACTAAAAGCAACACTTGAAAGTAGATCGAAAAGTGTGTTTAAGTTTCCTGACAAGCAGTTTCAGAGTTCAGCTGGATGTGTCCTGTCAAAATATGCATAAATTTCTAAGATACTCCCACAACTACCGAGCTCATCAATGTCTAAAGACTGTAGCCTTTTGCTTCTTTCAGAAGCACGGATAATTTTATGCAGGGATTTACCAATCTGCAAAAATTTACACAATGCTCGGCAATAACCAGTAATTATTGTGGGATAATGTGAGGGACTTTGAGGAATATACCTCTGATAGGAGAGGGTTTACGGGCTTTACCAACTTATCTTTGGCTGTGCTGTCATTGGGCTTTAAAGGTTAAGACTTGATTTATGAAAACATAGAGAGATAGTGGGGAATCATGTGGTCCACAGCTTCATAAATCTTGCTTAAGATCCTTTTCAATTACCATCCATTTCTCCTTTAAAAAGGGACAAAAAATAGAGGAGTGGAAGCAGGTCAGGGCAGTGTGCGACAATGACAGTGTGATGGGCTTGGGCCCCCCGTGGCGTTTCCATCTGCTATCATTAAGGTGACTACTCAGACATGAACAAATCCCACTTGCTGTGCTGACAGGCAGACTTCAAGAACTATGACAAGGCATTAAGACAGAAAGTCAGAGAGAGCGAGAGAGGGAGAAGAGAGAGAGAGAGGGAGAAAGAGAGAGGGAGAGAGAGAGGTATCATAATCACAAACAATACTGCCTTGCAAAAAAATGCCCCCCAAATTTTACGCGAATTAGTTTGTTTGTTTGTTTGTTTGTTTGTTTTTCCATAAAGGGTGTTCCACGGCTTCTCCATTCTCCTTTTCTACGAGCTCCATGGAGACGGAGGACCTACAGAATAAACCAATCCCCTCCCTCCTACCTGAATGCTTCACCATAAGAGACCCAAATTTTCTGCTCATTTTTCAGCAAAAGAGGATTTTTGATTTCTTGACCACGCTCATCGAAAAGCCGGGCTGAAGAAAAACGGAGGCCTGATGGGTTGCTAGAAGAAACTTGAAGCCTCTGATGAATCTTCAGAAGTAACTGGTGTGTTGGGGGTGGGGGGTGGGGGTAGGGGGAGAACAAACGAAGAAGAACAAATAACCTAAAATGTAAACATCTGTAATAAACTGTCTGTACTCTGTAACAAATGAAGTCCAAACAAATGATAATTAAATTCATATAGAATGTTAAAGGAAGTGTGAAATGACAGCCGCGATGTTTAGCTCAGTGTAAAGTAACAAAATGAGCATGGGCTTTTAACCAGCAGGGGGTGCCACAGGCTTGTGATTGAGCTCTGACCCTTGGGCACTGGGACTGAAAGCAGATGTGACAATCTCACAGAAAGGGCATTTAGCTTCTGCACACGCCGAAGGTCCTCTTCCGTTAGGGCTGGGCTTTCCTTCTCTCAACTACGCTGACTGCTGGGGTCCTTGTAGAATCTCTCGCAGTTTACATTCAGCTATTTCCCCAGCCCAGTCCCAGCTAACCTCAGACAACCACTGCTGGAACCATTTACTCCTTGCCGAATTGCAAGAAATGATTCCCCGACTAGCTTGGTTCACTGGGAACTCGCCTGCATGTGTTTTAATTAAGCGCCCTGCAAAAGCTTGCGAGCGGCTTCGGTAATAAGTGTTTTCAAGTTGTGAATGAGGCATAATTGAAGTGTGAAGTATGAAGTCTGGCATTTCATACTTTAAATAATAGCATTGCCTGGGCTCGTTTTTGTCATTTAGGGTCTCTAAAATTAATCACACTGCTTCCATTTCAACCCTGTTTCAAATGAGAAGTAAATCTAGCTGAATTGTATTGCCGGTGGAATTTTAAAAGATATTTTTCAGCTTGCTTCGTTGCCTCTGTTTGAGTGCTTGGGCTTCTGTTTTTTCCTGCTCAGCACCCCACACAATCCATCACTCTGCTCCCCTGCTCAGCCTTCGGCCACAGGCTTCCTTTTCTTCTTTCCCATGTCAGTTCTTGTGTCTCTCACTTTCTCCTTACTCTCTAATCTCTGCAGGGATGCGAATATAGCTGTGGCCTTTTCTTGCCTAGCTGCTGTTCGTTTAGGTGCCTTTTTTGATCCTCCTATTAATACCCACTGAAGGTACATTGGAAAGTGCTAAATGACAAGGCTCAGAGCAAAGAAGAGAAAGCTGTGATTCTGTCATTTATCTTATGTTTTCCTACCTACCGGCTACAAACTCCTAACCCAGTGAAATAGTTCCTTTGAACTGAAACTTTATCTACAAAATGCCTAAGATTTAGGCTATGCCCTGATTAGAAATAAATAATCGTATCTCCAACTTCATTGTTTTATCAGCTCTACCTTGGATTTTTAACTATTGGCATAAATAATGGAAATGGTAATACATTTTACATTTCATACTTCTCATTCAGCATAGCCAATTTATTTGTATAAGAAACAACAATTATCACTTCTTTTTTGGAGTATAACAGACAAAGGTATCAAACTAATAAAAACCTAGACTGTTTCTCTTTTCATTGGAACTAAAAACACACTTTGAAATCTGTAGACTGTATTTACAAAAACCTATATTTATTTCCGTTTAGTTTCAATCCTGATCTTACTTTTTGTAGCTTTACTATTATTTTGGAAGACATGTAATGTTGATCATTTTTGTTGATCATTTTTAAATCACAGTGATTTTGCTTTGTAGTCATCACCTTCTTGTGTAAAATGAAAGATTAGATTGAAAGCATGATCCTGGAGAGGAAATGTGTCCACAATGAGCAGGGATCTGGGGTGGGGAAGGGATGTGAGCACCTGACCACTTAGCTGAATTCACTTTCACACGAGTTGCATTGCAATCTCTATTTTCCTCAACTTGGTAACAGACTGCATTTTAGGTGTTCAAAGATGGCCTACAAGAGGTGGGGGCAACAGGTCTATCATCTACAGGTCATTGGTTAGGGCTGGGCCACGATGACCAAAAATTGTGATAATTTTCATCCATTTATTTTTAAAGCTATCATCACTAAGCCTTTATAGGATAAGAATGTGTGCAGGGCTCTGAGAAAAATGGGAAACATCTTAGGCTTGTGATTGATACAAGTGTGCACCCAAGAAACAGTGGTCTTTGGGGGTTCTTGTCTCTTCTAAACAATTTTATAATGCCCCTAATTCAAGTGTGCCTCCACCATACACATTTATTTGCATAGGGTAGCTAAGCACTGATCAATCTCAGTAGTAAGTCAACCCCCCAAATTTCTGTAGAATAATATATTTATGGATAAGATCATATAAATGTGACCTATCATTTTAATATGAGCTACAAAGTAAATAGTCTGCTGTGGGGGGCGAAGCAGGGGAGAGGAAGGAAAAGGAGGGATAGAGACAGGTGGAGAATTCCAGGAAGGCCTTTGTATCAAATGTAGTTCCTAAAGTTAGAAATGTCATGATGAAAATAAACTAGCTGGCTCTGGATTCTTCTCTCTCCAATCTATGTTCATTTCTTCCAGTCAACAAGATGAAAGTCTTCCAATTTTATCAAACTTTCGGAACTGACTGCAAAGGTCAGATAACGGATACTACCAAAGAGAAGTAAATCTGAGAGCTTGGGGGAAGCAAATTTCTAAACAAAGGCAATAACATCCCCAATACTTAGGAGTACCTGGGCGCATACTCACAATTTGAAAACAATAGGGCATTCAGTATCCTTTAATGCAAAATCTTTTATGGACAAAGATTCCATCATCCTGGTTCTGCCGAAGAAGGATACTAATTGTTTTGAAAATAGGCAAAGGTAAGAGCTCAAAAAATACTAGTTCTGGACTTGCTAATGGAAACAATAGGAGAAAGCTAAGCTTGCAAGTTAGTCACTCAGTTTCTAGGGCTTAGAAATAGTCTCTCCTAAAAACTAGTCCTACACTTATCCCACAAGTTAAACAAGAGGGCAATCCCAGAATGGGAAGACAAAAATAAAAGCATGATGAAGATTGAGATGCTATTACGAGGTTAAAATTAATACTAGGCTAAAAGCTGAGTCTAAGGAATTTAGAAGTCAACCTTGAGAGTTACCAACCTTTGCAGTTCAATGAATGATTTTTATTTCTTAAACAACTTTAGAGATGCAACTTTCTAAATTATGTACAAATAATATTAAAGACAATAAAAACAGGCAGGAAACTCACTCTCTGCATCATATCACAAGGTTGAGTTAGGCTATTGGCCCCCAAATCTTTTTTGCTGATACAAACAGTTATCTCACCAGAGTCTTTACCATCTTCAAATATCTGAAAAATAAATGCAGTCAAAGTAAGAAACAGACATATTCATACACACATATGTATGTGTATTGTACACCTAAGTGTTCAATACATATATAACTGAAGTAGGTCCTGACTCTGCACAGTATCTTGTCAGTTTAAAGTCATTTATATCAAAATTATGGTACATATACACAATGGAATACTATGCAGCTGTTAGGGAAAATGAAGTTATGAAATTTACTCATAAATAGACATGGAGATGAGTGAAATGAGTCAGAAGGAAAGGGATAGACCTAGAATGATTAGACTCATCTGTGGGATATAATATATATCATATATGTGTATATAAGTACATATATACACACATATATATTTATGTATATATCATTGTATCACTGTCATCCCTTATTCATCAATTTGCTCGAGTGGGCGCCAGTAACATCTCCATTCATCCCTGTAGTGTGCTAGTGTAGCCCGATGGCATATTGGGGGCTCTTTCAGGATCAGGGGAATGAGGACCATCGTTGTTATTGTTTTTGGCACACCACAGGTAGCTTGTCAGGTTCTGCCTCGCGGGCACACACATACACACATATGAGACCAATACCCAAGGACAGTAGAAACAAGTGCCAAGAGGATTAGTCCATGGTTGGAAACCTACCTCAGATGCCAGGGAGAAAGGTAGTTGAGATAGAGAAGGGACCACTATAATAAATATAATTGGAAATTGTTGCTCTGGATAAGAAATGCATGCTGGAAAAAGATAAAGAACAAATATGATAACTTCTCAGTACCTGCATTGCAAACCGTAGTGCCCCAAAGGAGGGGGAGAGAGAGAAAGAGACAGAGACAGTGAGAGAGATAAAGAAGGAAAGGGCTTGCCATAGAGTCAGGCTATGGGAAACTATATAATTAGCTTTGTAACTCTGTATAACAAGGTGACTAAAAAACAAACAAACAAACAAACAAACAAAAAACCAAAGTCTTTCTTATAGAAACTGAAAAACAAGTACCACCTGCATGAGCACATGCAAATAATAGGCAATAAAAAGCAACAATGCTAGAAAAGTGTGGTGTATCTCCCTTTAGTGTCTTTAACCCGATTGCTCAAAATCTAAAAATATACAGACACCTGGCTGTTTAAAGGAGAAATCAGGGACCACAGGGCAGGCCTCCAAGAAAGGTCAGTCAGAGATTTCATTCTTCTTGAAACCCATAAAGCTACAAATGATTAAAACATAAAACTATATTTTTAATCACATCATTGTTAGAATCACAAGTAAATTAAACCTGACAGATTTACCATGCAGCAGAATAAGAAGATCAATATTGCTAACACATACATGCAACAAGGCATTGAGACCAGAGATCAGAGTCATCACTTTGCATAATGCATACAACATGCCCAGTGAGGAGGGTAGAAGACAGGGAAAGTGAGCAAGGGCCCCAGTCAGAATCCTATCAGACCAGTCTTCACAGCCTGTCAGAGTGAGCCCTAACCTCACATCACGCTCGGAAACCATGTGGGACATGCCATTCTACAAAGGTAACATTTTCTCAAGCTGAAATCCTAGGAGATTCTGTATTTTTTTTTTTTTTTTGCTTTTTTTGGGTCACACCCAGCGATGCTCAGGGGTTACTCCTGGCTTTGCACTCAGGAATTACTCCTGGCAGTGCTTGGGGGAACATATGGGATGCCGGGGATGGAACCCGGGTCGGCCACGTGCAAGGCAAACGCCCTACCCGCTGTGCTATCGCTCCGGCCCCGAGATTCTGTTTTTCTTAAGATCCAGCACTACTAAAATCTATATTCCTATATATTTTTAAAATGTAGGTATTAAATTTTGTTTTTTCTCTGCATAATAAGCACTTTTTTCCCTATTGTTCAATGTCTAAATAAAAATGGTCTTCCGTGGCTGACTAGAAACAGGGGGAAAAAGTCTACCTTTATTTTCCTACTGTCTGACCCTTGATGCTTAAACACACACACACACACACACACACACATCTGGATGTATTGACTCTCTGCATGGACTAATATTCCATTGGCTCTAAAATTAAATTCTCACCCTTGGAGTACAATGATGCACAGAGAGAGAGAGAGAGAGAGAGAGAGAGAGAGAGAGAGAGAGAGAGAGAGAGAGAGAGAGAGCAAATGATAGTTGTGTGTCCAAGAAATAAGGTAATATAACCTCAAACAAAGACCTAATCCCACAATGGCTAATAACTATTGAGGAAACACTGGGGAGTAAAAGTTCATTTGTATCATTGCACTTAGTTACACAACATACAGTTTTCAGGAGAGTTTTCCATTCACTTCAGTCAATTTTCTTGTCAACTCACCTTCCTGTCAATATAGGTGAGTCTTGAGCAGGATTAAATTAATTTAACATCAATTTCCATCCCACTTTCTAATTGATGACCTAACAAATATTTATTACATGTGAATGACTACTGCTGAGTTTCTCAAAATACATCAATGAAGTTAGTCAAGGAAGGAAGGAAGGAAGGAAGGAAGAAAGGAAGGAAGGAAGGAAGGAAGGAAGGAAGGAAGGAAGGAAGGAAGGAAGGAAGGAAGGAAGGAAGGAAGGAAGGAAGGAAGGAGAGAGAGAGAAACTGGACCCATATGTTACACCATACTCAAAAGTTAAATTAAAATGGATTAAAGACCATAATAGTAACACTTTGACCCTGGCACTGCAATTCATGTTAATTAAACCACATCCAAGTGTGAGCCACTGGTGGTGTGCACCATGCCGGTGTCAATGTGTTAAACCCAAATCCAAGAAATACACTGAGAAAAACATAAACAAAACTCTCCATGCTATAGATCTAGAGGGATATGTAATGAATGGCGTGCACGCACGCACACACGCACACAGGCACACACAAACTTCATTTAACTAAACTTCAAGAATGCCTGCAACCACTTCACCTTCAGCTCATTCAAAGGAAAGTGTAATGGAAAGGAAACTGGCGTAGAAACAAGGGTATTCACAAATTTTAGGTAAAAAATAATGCATTTGCAAATTTTACAGAAACATATAACCATGTGAATAAATTATTTCCCGAGGTTTTAGAAGGGACGGGGCCGTAAAACATGTTTCTTTAACTTCATGATAGACACCCCTCTGAGGAGGTAGCAAGTGGTAAGTATTATGCATGTAAAGAAGAAAAAAAATTAGTAGAGCAGAGTTAGTGGGGCATAATTCAGGGAGTGAGAGATCACCCAGGCTCAGTGATTACCATATAAAGTAGGTGACACACTTTTAAGAAAATAATAAAAAACACTGAATAAATACCTGGAGGTAAACAATTTAACCCAGCAGAAGCTGCGGAAGCCTCCAATGCAAAGAAACTCAGACAGGAATGCACCTGATAACTTCTAAGAACTTTAAGGAAGCTTGTGTGACTGGTGTAGTGCTGGAGAGAAATGTGAAACCAGAGGGGGAAGGGTGGAAGGTGAAATATGAAACACTCCAGAGTATGAAATGGAGCTGTAACTGCTGTAACAGGAATTGACTCATATATTCTAAATTATCACTGTGGCTGCTAAGATAGAGGTGAAAATGGCACTTTTTTTTTTACATGCAAGGTACGTGTCCTACCCACTATCTCTCCAGACTATGTCTCCAATCCTGAAAAATACAATCTTAAGAATAGATAACAGTGGTTCAAACCAAGGGTGGAAATGGTGTTCTCTCCACCTATGGTCACTTTTTGTTCATCCTAGAGTAATTGTTAACCTGTTTTATAAGCAGAATTGGGGAATAAAATATGTAGTGAGGCGAATACTTCTGAAAAACAATGGGGTATAGATCATCTCTGGGTGTAGATCATTTAAGTACAATTTTGTGTCCAATATTTTCAAAGGCACCAAAATTTTATTAACTGTGAAGATTTCATGACAGTGAACAAAACTTAAAATCTAGGAGGAATGATGACCTAAATAGGAGATTTGGAGCTAATGGTATTCTTTGATGAGTCTGCCAGGCATCGTTCATGGTATCTACGTAAGGACTTGTACAATGCCCAGATCAGTGCCATTATCCAGCTTTCAGCGCTATCTTTAAGTCTGGTTAAGACCTAGTGTGGAGGAACAGCAGGTTCCCAAACTCTGCATAACTGCTGGGCAGACCACCCAGGAAGCTCTTCCCTACGTGCGTAGAAGGCCAAACACCTAAGCTTCAAATGTCTCAGGACGCAATGCTGTCAAGAGGCAGTAATAGGAAAATGACACCACAGTGTGATGCCAAAAGTTAGGAGGCTGTACTGTAACAGGATTTACTACCAGAGGTCAGGAGAACAAAAGGAATATCAAACAGTGGTACAAAAGTACTGGCATGTATCAAATGGATATAATTAAATATGATGAAATAAGCTAGCTTACACATTGTCTTAAAATGTGGTTTCCAGGAATCAGGCTTTGAGACCAGGACCAGGATTCACCTTCAGATGTTTCAAGAAACAGTTATCAAGCAGCAACATTACTAAGGGAGTAAAGAAAGCAGCAGTGGGCAAAAGAAGGTGAACTGTGAGAGATGCAATTGCAGCAGAGGCCTCTGGAGGGAGCTCTAGATCTGGAAAGTTCTTCGAAATTGTCGAATTAAGGCAAAGGGACCAAGCTTTTGCCGTGCAACAACCAAATGCTGGGTACAAGTTGTCTTCAAGATGTGGGTCTGATTGTGACAAGTAGCTCCTTAACCAGAGAGCAACTGTTCAGAAGATAGCAGCTGTGGTGGCTGGAAGTTGGTATCTCAATTCTGTTCAGTAGCTAAATTGGTTGGGCCACTCCTGGTATGTCAGGGCTTACTCGCGGCTCTAAGTTCAGGAATCACTTCTAGTGGTGCCAATAGGTATGCGGTGCAAGTAATGAAACCCAGGCCGACCCTGTGCAAGGCAAGAAAGCACCTCCTCTGCCGTACTCTCTCCCCAGCCCCGGGTTTCTTAATTCTGAAGAGAAGTCCAGCTGTGCAACAGTGCATCCCTATACACATGCATGAAGACCCAGGATGCAGGGTGTGAGTCGAACACATTAAATTTTTGAAAAGTGAATCTCAGAGTGGTTTACATCAATCACATCTACTCCATAAGAGGCAGGGAAATCTTCGGATATCAAATCCTATGATGCTTATAACTATAAATATTAGCATGCACTGTTGTATCTAGTATTAGGCACTAATAATAAAAATTTAATGTGAAATACTGTATGAACATGGGCAACAATTTCAGTAGCTTTTTAAACCTCAGTCAAAGCATGAAAATTTAAATTTTCATGTGTGGCAAATGTATTATCCATGGAAGAATGCTTAACCAGTAAAAATTCAAAATCACCTTTGAGATAGAAAATAAACTGTAAAGGGATTAACATTATATATATAATTAAATACCTTTACTATTACTTAGTT
The DNA here is from genome assembly GCF_027595985.1 of Sorex araneus. NCBI lineage: Eukaryota > Metazoa > Chordata > Mammalia > Eulipotyphla > Soricidae > Sorex > Sorex araneus. Next base: position 132,990,771 of record NC_073307.1, read on the forward strand.
CGTTTCTATAAATTTGCAGGAACATTTAAAAATATTTATTTTCTATATGCCAAATAGTCAAACAGTAAAAATATTTCACTTTAATAGTCAGGTTAGGAAGCAATTACAAATTAAATATTAAAACTTGAATTTTAGGCAATGACGATTCAATAATAAATTGTTTGTACTACATTAAAAAGGTGTCCTCACACATAACAGAAACGTTTTTAAGTAGAATTAACAAGTTAGTGCATTTTATTACAAGTAATAAAAATGTACTCAAATAAAATTATGTGACTTCTAATGTTCACTCCTCTACATGTTACTAGGTACATGCTACCTGCACCAAAAATCAAGTAATATAAGTCTAGAAAATGTTTGCTCAAAAGACAAACTGGGAAGGATGGCAAGAGGAATGAGGATAGGGCCCGCTGTGCTTGTGGGAGGACACTGAAGTCTGTCGGTGAGTGCTTGTACACAGGTAGTGGTGTTAAGAGTACTCTGGAAATTGTATAGTACTGGAGACCAGTAAAACAATCAATATAACTTGAGCTAAGTCACAACAATCTCCCAAAAGATTTCAGCTGATAAATTTATATGTTGCTTTATTTCAAATAGTTTTGTACCTGAAGACTTATTTGCTTATTCTCCTGAAAAGAACTAAAAGAGAAAGAAAAAAATCATTTAAAAGAGACATTAAAAGTATTTGCTTTGTAAGATGCAGCAGAATCCACCTTTTTGAAGATATGACCGCCTGTGGTATAGGACATTACAAGTGAGCTAAAAGTCCCCTCAAGATATCTCTCCTACTAACTTACAAATATTTAAAATTCTACTTAGAAGTTTTCTCTTTCATTACAATTAAAATGTCACAGAATTAGCCAAGGGATGTATATGGCCAAGCAGTAGAGACTTGCCTTGCATGCATGAGGCCCTGTTTTAATTCCCTGCAGCACCACCTCCATAGTACAATAGCTTTCTAAAAGAAAATAGTTAAATGGGATTGGTTATTGATAATTTGAATACTGCTCCTATGGGATTGGGATTTTCCGTTTCTGCCCTGGAGTAAGGCTGGCTGACCTCAGGGACAATTGCAGGCTATGACCCTAAGAGATATTATAGCAGGAAGCTCCGTCCTGAGGAGTGAGGAGTGAGACAGTGGGGCAGCCACCATCCTGACTCCAACCACGTAGGTCCTACCTTCATTTACTTTACGTGACATATTCCAAGAACTATGCGATAAAAAAAATTAAATGTCACTGGCTTGAAAGAAACTGTGACAAACCTTTTTCCTAAGAGTAAGATTTGGCAAAAGATAGAAATGAGAACTTGAGGATAAATAAGGGGTAGAGGTCAAAGTGGAGAAAGGGCTAAGGAAGGCCAACGGAGAGAGACCTGCCCAGGCTTTGGGTGAACCTGCATTCCCCTCCTTTCAACATTTTGAGCCATATTTTATTTTTGATTTCCTTAAAATTATTTTAAAAGGTTTCTCTCCAACTCCATTCTTCTTGACCTACTGATAAAAGTAAAACTTCAGAAACAAGGTGACTGGCTTTGTAAAAAACTTTCTTTGTATCCAATTACAATTTGTACAAATACAAATATCAACATAAAAATGTTTACAGTTACATAGAAGAAGGTGAATTTCTTGCCTGTCACATGCTACACTAAGTAATTTCAATACGCCAGCTATAAACGAGAATATTTCAAAAAGAAATGGAACCAGCATATCATTTGTTTAAACTAATTTAGTATCTGAATTTATACCTAATTGGGTTTAAGTATACTTAATTGGGATTTAAAAAATCAAATTATGTGAATACCATCAGTAGATGGATGTAGAACGAACCAGAGCCTAGGTAGTAACCAGTAATGAACCAGAGTCTGGACTCAATATGTCTTCTCAGGGAAAGTAAAGACATTTTAAATGAGAAAACATAGTCACCCAAATTCTATTTGACTCAAGACAAAATGAAAATGACCAGATTAACTAAAACTAACCCATCAAACTTCTTCAGATTCTCACTTTCAAGGATCCTATTCTCAGATTAATATTTCGGATGCTACCCACTTTTCAGTGTTTTGTAAAGATTATACTCCCTAGGGAGAGAGGTGGGCACACTCTGTTGGGTGCAGTATTGGAATCACGTGAGCCAGAAACCATCGCTAACAGAGTTATAAACCACAATACCTGAATTACAAAAATTAAAATCAATTTGAAAATATTTTAATTTAAAAAGTAAAAACAAAACGAAAAATCCTTAAAGATTTTTTTTTTGCTTGTTAGGTTACAAATTTGCCAGTGATGCCAATTACAAAATATTTTTTTTAAAAAGATAATTCCCACCTAATGAATGCTTACTAAAATAGCTAAGCCCTATGTAAAACACTATTGTCCAGAGCATTACCTCTTTATATTAATAAATGATCCACTTCTTATAAAATAGCATTACGTATTACATAGTATTACATAACAGAATTTTTAATTGGTCACTTCTTTTGCACTGGAACTGCTGCTCGCAGTGGATCAGGTTAACATAGATGTCAGTGGGCAATCCGGGGATGGCAGCATATGCAGGAGGAGAAGCTCAGCTACTTGAGCATCTCTGTGAAAAAGCTAATTGAGAGGTAAAAACAAATTAACTGCTATGGAGAAGGACAATCTCCCCGAGAGCGCGTGTGCGTGCAGCAGTAAGGTTCAGTGCCTGCATTTAGTCGGAGGAACTGCTGGGACAGTAATCCAGATCTGGCCTGGGGACTCTCCCTGCTGACTGCCCACCTGGCAATTCTCTGGGCACCTCTGAGGCTGTCAGGACTGCGCAGGGAAAGCCTGTCTCATTTCAAGCAGCTCCACATGGGAGCTCATGCCCCCACCAATTGAGCTTTCCTGATTTTGAGACAGACAGTTTTTCTCTTCAGTGGGTCTAGAATGGGGAGTTGTATCCTCCTTACAGAGAGATTTACACCTGGCTGCAGATGCCAGTCAGGAAATAAGGAATAGGGGGGAAAAATGGGCATTTTTCCCCATGGACCCCCCCCCCCCCACACACACACCAGAGATGAAAGAAAAGGCAAAATAGAAAACAAAAACAGCACTGGAAAGAGGGATAGGAGTAATGTTTCATGTCTACCTCTGACAAATATCTGTGAGGAGTTAGAAGTCATTCATAGTAATTCAAATTTCTTTGTCTTTAAAAATACAAATTCAACATTTAAAATTATAGTAAAAATATACACATGGAAATTGATTTTATCTATCAGATTGAGCCCATCATTTAATGAATGTTCTTTAAGTAACCATAATAATCTAGATGATTCCAATTTATCCTACCCTAACCATAATTCCTTAGAAAACAAGCGTTGGAACCAAAGAAATAATATAGTGGGTAGGACACCTGCATTTCTCGAGGTAGCCTCAGGTTCAATATCCAGCAGCACAGATGGTACAAAGTCCCACCAGGAGTGAACCCTAAGCACAAAGCCTGGAGTAAGTCTGGAGCACCTCGAGGTGTGGCCCAAAACAAAACAAAAATGGAAAATGAACGTCAAATTGGCATGTTGTATACTTATAGTTACTTAGAGCATATTCTAAACTTGCTTCCCTAGTTTTAACTAAATAATATAGGTAAGATAACAGCGTGGTTTAGAAAGTCTAAATATTTCTATGGAAAAAGTGGTTAAACAAAATAACATGGATTAAGTACTGTACTATAAAAACAAGGACATAATAAGCAAATGGAATGGTATTGTGGATGATCCAAAAAGACTCTCGCTATGATTTTTAGGTAACTAAACTCTTCTGTCTTTTACTAATAATTTTATTTCACACATTGTTATTAAAAACCTCCTATTAATGGTTAAATAAATTAAAATTTATTTTCTTTCTGGCCCACATCTGGCAGTGCATAGGGTTTAGTCCTGGCTCTGTGCTCAGGGATCTCTCCCAGCTTTGCTCCAGGGACCATTTGTGATGCCAGAGATCTAACAGGTTGGCCATGTGGAAAGCAAGCACTCATTCTTGCTTGAAATGAGCCGGACTGTACTTCAGCTACTACTATTCTACTATCTCTCATTCTATAGTACTCTACTATCTCTCCACCCCAAATGTTTTTAATTCACCACAAAAATATAATGCAAGTCCCAAATGGTTTCATGGAGTTCTTGTGCATGTTCTTGGTTTCATTGGTTAAAAAAATTCAAGTATCCAAATTCAAGTATTCAGGAGAACACAGATAAAAGCTAGCATCTTTTTGATAATCAACCAAATTTTGACACTTTCTCAATATAAATATGCAAATGAAAATGGTGCAATAAAAAGTGGGAAGGTTTATACATTATTTCATTATCTCCGGAAGCTTTATTATAATATTCTTTTTTTGCTGTATAATATTCTCCTAATTACATTAAAATAATGATCGACTTAGTCAGAAACCTGTTCAAAGCTTCTGCTCATACTTCATAGTACCTAGCAAAAATTACCTTGCAAAAAATAAGCCTTCAATAATGTGTGAATTTACTGAGCTATTTGATTAAAAAGCTTCCTTTCTATGATTGGCAGAATAAAAATCATTAGAATCATACAACCTGGAGTTTGAATAGGATGCTGCCCAAGGACATTCTTTAAGAAGTAAATCTCTGACTTATCCTTTCAGAAAAGGTAAAAAATTGTTATGCTAAGAGAGAACCAAATAACCAAACAATGGAAAAATATAAAGATCACCAAATCCCAGTCTTCTGGATCTTATTTTAATTCAGGTTTAGTAAATTTCACCCTATTTTTCTAGCTCATACTTCCTGAGCATTCTGGAAGTTTCTAGAAGCTTGAATGTCAGACGTGAAGCCAGCTACAATAAGGTAGTACTTCTAAGTGTTTCTGATAATTTTTTATGAAAATGGGAAAGGCAGCATCAAATGAAAGTATATCAATCTCCAAACTTCCACTAATTTGTGAAAAATTATTTTCTTATTCTAAATCAGTATCTACTTTCAGACCTTATTTTTCAGAGGCCCTGCTCCCACAAGTTTTACAGAATTTAGAATCTGCTTCTCCTGATTATTCTAATGGATCTGCTTCTGCTGGCAGCAAATGGAAGACAACCCACAGAGTATCATTGACCAATTGTGTGTGAAAAGCACTAATTCCAGTGAAAGAACTTCCCTGTATCCACCTTCTACTCATTGCCCCATGCTTTCTTCCACCTACTCACACATCCCACACTCCTGCTCATCAATTCACTGTCACAGTTATCCACCTTCCAGCTCGATTTTCCACCCACCATCCCTACAGATTTGCTAATACCCTTTCCTATGAATCCTTTCTTTCCTGCACTCCCAGGGAAATGCTAACATTTCTGACAGCATCTCCATGGGGATGAAGAGGAGGAGGAGTTGCAGGAAAAGAAGAGGACTGTGGATGCAGAAGTCACTGAGCCATGGCTGTGACAGATGTTCTCAGAAGGGCTGGGGGGTACTGCAGTGACAAGGGAGTTCAGTAAGAGAAGTCTGGAATAGCGGAATAGCAAGATACTGCTCCTCAAAACTTGCTTAAAGAGCTTCATAATTTGTGGTGTGTATTGAGTGTGGTGTTAAAGGTAAAAATAGTAAAAAAAAATCTCATCAACTTTCAAGGCACTATACTATGACAAGAGAATATACCAGAATTTAAAATGTGCATACTGTGGTTGTGAATACACAAGTTACACAAGTTACATGAAAGCATACAGATATGATATATAAGGGTAAAAAAGGTTTTGCTGAAATAATGTGATTATGGAACATATAAGATATTTTATTTCTAAAATATCTCCATTGTTATGCTGTGTTTACAACTTTTGTCAATAAGTAACTTTCCATAGCAGGAAGGAGTATCCACATTTAGCTGTTGTAAATCCATCCAAATTTGATGCTCATTGTATTACATTATTGCAAAAACTGAACTGAGGCAATAGAGAATCGAATGTGTCCTTTCAAGAGGTCACCCTATAAAGTCAAGAACAAATCAAAACATGACATTTAAAACTAGTCAGATGTTAATGGGGATGAAAAATTCAGGGAGTAGATGACGGCAACCAATACAACATGAAAAAGCACTCAGGATTTTGAGTCACCTCCTGCCTCATGCTCTTAGTTGAATATCACTGATCTAGAAGCTGAGGTTAGGTATAATGAATGATTTCAGTTATTTTGTTTTTTTTCGGGGTCCACACTTATCTGTGCTCAAGGATCACCCCTGTTGGTCCTCTCTAGAGGAACACATATGCTACAGGGGACTGAACCTGGATTGCATGCAAGAAATGTGCCTTACCTACTGTACTATCTTTCTGACTCGTTGGTTCTTGAAGCTGATACACTGGTTCAACAGAGAGATATAAATCCTAAATAGAGAAATATTTAATATATTTTCGTTCATATTTTTATCAGACATGTTTGTAAAATTAAATAGGAGGGGGAAATAAGTTTAATTATACGCTTTCCATCATAAAGGCAAAATATTTTTATTGATGCATCATCTAAATCTCCACATTGCATGCTGTACAATGGGGTAAAATGGGGTAGAGAAATAGTGAGTGTGTAGGGCCCTTGTCTTGCACGCAGCTGACCCAGGTTTGATCCTCGTATCCCATATGATCTTCAGAACATTACCAGGACCAGAGGTAATTCCTGAATGCAAAGTCCAAAGTAACCCCTGAGTCTTACTGGGTGCGGAACCCCCAGGAAATGGAATGGAGTTATTATACTCAGAAAAAAATATGGTCCTTGTCTACAATGAGCAGAGGTGACTGGATTTGTGATGGTACTCCAAGGAACTCCAACGTCCCATGGAATTTAAGATTTTGGTCAAGCAACTACTTTGTGTGAAATTATTGTGGTACTGGCAATGTATAGTTTGTTGCACAGTCTTTTTGAAATATCTTTTCAGTTGAATTAGAAAATTGTGCTGCTCCTGAGAGTGAGTACAGGGTCTATTGTAGTATATTTGCAATTCTGAATAATTCGGAGATAGCAATTAATCTATTTCTGCTCTACAAGAAGATCTTTTCAGAAATAAGAAATTTTAGAAAACTACAGTTCTCAGGTCTTTTTTCCCCATCATTTCAAAGATATACTCTTAAATATCGAAGTTATGAGTCATCAATAAAGATAAACTTTGGAAGACTGGCGTAACAGCACACCATTTTATAATATTTCTACTAGTAATTGGCATCACTGACTTTTAAAATCATAGTAGTAAAAGGTAGTAATATGATTAGGAATTGAATAGTCTTTCCCCTGTTCTATTATGGTCCATGTAATGATTAGTTCATATATATGTATATAATTTAAAATAACTTATGTAACAACTGGTTCCTAAAAATCCCTGAAGATTATTAACAATCAGAGACCTCAAAGCAGGTAGCAGTCAAAGTCAAAACCTTGGAGTGTGGGGGAATTGATGTCTTTTAATAGGTCTCTAGATGATTCAAAAGGGTGTCCAGAATTGAAAACCACCGTACAGAAGCCTGAGTATGAGCTGTTATTCCAATTTCTTGGAATACAGAAAAAAATAATCTATTCTCTCAGAAAAATCAGATGTCCCATGTTGAAAAAATCAGTTGTCCCCATGAGGGGAGAGAAGGGAGAGCAGATGAGGCTGAGTACTTCTTGGGGAATGAATCATGAAAAAGAGAATGGCTGAGAGGAGGTCAGGGCTCTTAAACAAGAGTAAGAGTGAGTGACCAACCAACCCACTTTGCCTGCACTGAGAGGTTTCCTGGAAGTGAAATTTTTAGGGATAAAACTAGGTGTGTCATGGGCTTATCATAGGAAGCATTGGATTTTTAAAAAAATTTTTCTAATTTAAATAAATAACCTACATCTGGCCACTGTACTGGACAGCACAGTGAGTCTAAAACATAAGCTAATTATTTTACTTAGAGAAATTTCTTCTCTGTTTACTGGTATAAAAATAGTTTTTGAAGAATTATGAGTAACAATTTTGGTTCTAAATTTAAACGCTTGCTATTAAATCCATAAGTTGCTGTGAATAACTGATAGAATTTTTTTTAGAAATATAAAACCTGTGAACTCAAGCACATTTTTTCAAGTCATATGATAATTGCTGGTACAAGTCAGTGGGGATGAACAGCACCAAGTCAACCAAGTTCCTTCTCCTAGCCCACCATGTAATCAATAGCTTATACTTTGCAGATGGTGGAATGGATCTATATCTAAGTGAGAAATCTGGAAAAGAACAATGTTCCTGGACTATAGGAACCATTGACCTCGATGTCTCAGATAGCACTTCCTAACCCTTTAGCTTACTAACACAGTGAAAAATAAAATATTATACTTATCTAGTAATTACACTTCCCTCAAGTTCAATTTTTGCATGATTCATGTACTCAGTAATATGTAAATATAAGAATATCATTTTAAAAAGTCATAGTTAGAAAACAATGTTTATAATGCTATAATTGCTTAATAGAATTAGATATTAAGAAAAAAATTGCAGCTGAAGGGGGAGCAAAATAAAATGATTTGTATGTTACCACTTTCAACTATTGATATAATCAAAATAAAGGGAAGAACTCTAGCAATGGTTTCTTAGATGTGAAACTTACTGATAGTCTTAAAATACAGAACATAAATTATAAAATAACATTAACTTGATAAGAATATCATTATGGATATTTGTTCAAATCCCTTAGGCAACTGACACCTGAAACATTTCAGCCAAATATGAGACAGCCCTTTTCTCCTCCAACAATGTAATAGCAGTAAGTCATCTAGGATATTTAGACATCTTGTCCTGACAAATAACCAATGCACCTTTTTTTCCCAGTATATTTTTCAGTATTGATTTTGCCAAGTGAACTCAGACATGTGTCACATTTATCCAATATAGATCCTATTCCTTGAAAATGTAGCTTGAACATCAATCAGTCACCTGGCCTTTTACCTCTAATTCCTATTGCTACTGTCTGCAACTATGAAAGCTTGTCCATTTGTCCAAATAAGTTATTTTTGAAAACTGAAACACATAATGAAATCCTGAGTAAATACTACACATTTAGTACTTTTAGACTCTTGTGAAAAATAAATGCTGCGTGGAAAAGTGTGGCAATATTCACATGATTAAATTTCTTTTATTTTCATTAAAATTACTTTCCATGAGTTGAAAACTAGTTAAAAAGTTTACAAATGCATAGTCAAAGGCCTCATGTTATTTTCTTTTAAAGTATATTCCCTGGATGGTAATACTAGTACTTGCAAGTCAAACTCCAGTTTAAGAAAAACATAAAAAGAAATTCAAGCTGAGTGGCATTGTTATATACAAAGGTCTTCAAACAGAGCCGTGTTTTCATCTTTGGTTGAACTCAGTGAGAGTCACGGAATGACACCCACCTTGAGCTGCAGGCCTCCCGGGACAAGAGTGTTTGCTGGAAGGCTTTTAATGTGTTTATAGACATAAGAGGAGAATTGCTCCCGCTCAGCCTGTAATTGGGGGCCAAGTTTAGAGAGATGACCTCTGTGACTTTTGATAGCTGTCTGCAATTCATCAATCAGCTTGCTCACCTGAAGGGGTTAAATTACAAGAGTTGTTAGCGAGAAGTAATTGTTGATGTCACACCTATTAGATTTTTTTGAGTACCCAGTTTGATGGGAGGAAAATGACCTCAATACAAGAATTTGAGTATAGACCTAGTTTTAAGAAAGAAGAACAGAGGATATATAAATTCCTTCGTAAACACATTTCATTTATGAGAAAATGTCTAGCCTTTTCACTTCAATAATATGTAATTGGTAGATTTTTGCATCTGCAAAATGAAAAATATCCCTAGATATGAAAAGAAAAGTACCTGATAATCTGCAAAGACTTTTCAAACAGTTAACAAGAATAAAACTTCCCTGAATTTAAATAATTCAATATATATAGCAATGACACTAACTTTTAACATGTGTACCATTCATATTTTACTTATCACATGTATATTACATTACAATTTTAATATTTCAATATATTAACATTTTTGTTGACTTTTAAAATAATGTTCTTACTTCATATATTCTAATTTTTTTAATTCACATATAAAATTTTCCATAATCTCCATACTTCAGAAATCCTCTGGGGACCAGAGAAATGGTACAAGATAAGACACTTTACTTTCATGTAGGTCACTCCAGTTTAATCCTCAGCATCCCATAGAGTGATCCTTACCCCAAAAGAAGTTATACCTGAACACAGATCCAGAGTAATCCCTGAGCATCTGTGGATGGGGCCTCCTCCCCACAAAATAAATAACATAATGCTCCATTTGAAACAAAGTTTTGAATAGATAAGTATTTTCAAATAGGCACTAATTTTTCCAGAAACTGCAAAGCTTAAAAAATTATACCAATTATTTTTAAATGCCTACATTTCTGATCATCATACTTAAGACAGACATAAGAATCTGACTTATGAACTATCAATAATATATTCTGAGTGCACAGACATGCTAATGTTTTATACAAATTTGAGAACGATCATTTATAGTGATTAAATTAAACCCACTAAGAATTATGAATAACTCTTAAAGAGCATGGGCTTTTTGAAATATTGGATTGAATGGCTCATTTACTGAGAAATTAGAAGATTTAATTAAAAACTTCACCTGTCATAAGGGTGTTATGTTAGAATTAAATGAGATTATAGAATGGACAACACAATATCTAATCTATAGCAGATATTTCATGCATATTTCACATGAGGCAGATAAATAATTTAATATTGTTTGCTATATAGATTCTCTACTCAGTTCACTGTCAACAAACAAAATGGTAAGTCTCTCCAAAAGTATTTCTCATGTACTGACACCTTGCCCCCTGTCTCAGCCAAACATACTGCCTCCCAGCCAATACTTCAACTCAAATGTTAAAATTACCACTACAGATTCAGAAAAGTCAATGAAATCAAGTTTGTATTAATATCTATTTGACTTGATTTCTTTTTCTATTTAACTTAGTTCTAGATTACACATAAACACAAATACACACATATTTCCAATTTAAAATTTTACCAAGAATTTTAAAAGTATTAAAGCAATGACACTTTTAAATTATAAAATTAATTTAAAATAATTATTTTTAATTTAAAATAATTCCTATCTTCTTTGTTATCCCATAATTTTAATTTTTGTCTCTATGTGATTAATCATCTACAAGATATCTTTGCTTCAAAAAAAAGGGTCATGATTCTTGTTTTACAAAGCCATATAAAAAATGTTCCCAATTTTAGGCTAAAGATATAGCATATGGGTTAAGGTGCTTGCCTTACATATGACCATTTCATCCACAACTCTAGATTAATACTGGTACCAGATATGGTCATCCAAGCCCAGACAGGAGTGATCTCCAAGCACAAAGTCAGAAGTAAGCATGAAGCACAGGTGGATGTGACACAAAAACAAATGAAAGCAATGTAGCACCGAAGTTCTGTTGTTCATCAATTTGCTTGAGTGGGCACCAGTAACATCTCCATTGTGAGACTTGTTACTGTTTTTGGTATATCGAATATGCCATGGGTAGTTTGCCAGGCTCTATCCTGTGGGTGAAATATTCTTTGTAGCTTGCCGGGCTCTCCAAGAGGGAGAAATCAAACCCAGGTCGGCCACATGCGAGGCAAATGCCCTACCCACTGTGCTATAGCTCCAGTCCTGGACTTACTTTCAGGATCATTTCCATAGTTCTAAAACAAATAAAAATTTAAAAATTTGGTTTTGTGGACAACAAATTCTTTGCAACTGTATTCTGGAAACAATGACAACATAAACAAATAGGCATGACTGTATTTCAATAAAACTTTATTTTAAAAAACAAACAGGAGCTGGAGACATAGTACAGAGGTTAAGGCACCTGCCTTGCAACTTGATTTCCAGTACTATACATGGTTCCCTGAGCATCCCAGGAGTCACTCTTGAGCACAGAACCAGGAGTAGCCCTTGAGTACCACTGGGCATGGCTTAATCCTCCCTCCCTTCCCCCGTGAGAGAAAAATATGCAATGGGCTGGGTTTTGTCCCAGGTTTATAGTTTTCCAATCCTTCTAAACAAAGACATTTTCTCTCCCTTTTTCCCCTCTTATAATATCAAGGTTAAAGCCTTATCTTCTCAAGCCTCTTAGATTAGCCCTACACAGATTACCAAAATACCTAATGTGTGGTCTCTACCCGTCTAAACCATCAAGACTCTTGGGTCAAATCAATCTATCATGAATAAATACTGAATTATCCTACTGCATCCATAGATACACAGTTGATGGTTAAGGATCAGAACTTTTGTTTACATTCTGGAATGAGTTTCTATGCTTTCCACAGTACTACGAACCCCATTAAATAATTTAACATTTAAAATACAGAAATGATGATAATCAATCAATATTATCCATTATTTGAGTCTCATCTCCACCCTACTTCTCTCTGGTAGTACTGTCCTAAAAATTATGGATAATAACATCTACCATGTAAAACTAAAGACCAGCTTGCTCTTCTAATCATACGACAAAATCTAAATCTAATAACCAGAGACCTAAAATTGAAACAGTTTCTTTATGGAAAGCACAAATCTTCCCTGAAACTATCCCCACCATTATGATAGTCAAAGTCATAGAACTTTATGTAGTCTTTAAAGTATCCTAACTATCTTACAAAGTATTTTGTTAGCCAATAATACTATTTTTAATTTCATGTGCTGAACCTTATGCTATAGCAAGTCACACACACAAAGGAAGAATTTCAGACTTTGATTTGAGGGCATTTTTATACATGATTGGTTTTACTGTCACAATCCATAGTCTTCCACTGAGAGGGGATTTCATGTGACATCAGAAATCAGCCAACCATAGAATTGATGATGTCATTTGCATTCTAAAGGACTATTGGCTAAAGTCTTGAAAGTTTTATGTCCTGTGAATTCTCCATTATTTCACAAAATGGTTCCATTACTTTTGCTATTTTTTGTTTATTTATTTGTAGTGTATACGAAATGTAATTTCACTAACTTTAATCTTAAAAAATTTTCAAACTATATAATAATATGCCCTGCAAACATATTTAAACATAGGAAAAATGTATCAGGAATATTCCACTGACATTTCGATAAAGGTTATATCCAATTTAATTAGAATTTGATGTTACTTTACATATTGATAAGACCTTGTCTGCCCAAAGTGCTATATTTTGTTCTCATTAGTTATGATAACAGATTACCTTAAAGATTACTTTACAAATGAAATAATTTACATATCAAAATTGCTAGTGATTTCAATATTCCTGATTTATTTTATATTTTTATATAAATATATCTATTTTTTAATTCACAGATGGTGTTAAAAGAAAAAAATGTTCTTTAAAATTCTTCATCATGAATCTTTTTTTTCCCCTGCAAATCCTTTTTTCCCCCTCCTCTTTCCACAAAGGCAATGTGAATAGGGGTAAAAGAAGACAAAACTTGACCTTCTGTGATCCCAGCATTAATGGGTCTGTTCATAATTCAATCTATGTGTGTGTGGGAGCATCCATGTGGAAACATAGAGGGCTTCGAGACATAAAGCCTTTCCCTTTAAACATTATCTGACCCTATCAGTCCCATTCACAAAAGAAGGCTTACGTATGCATATGTTGAAAAAAAAAGCACCATCTCATTGTGCAACAGAAAGCCTACACATTCTACTTTTCATTCTCTGTGGAAATGCAGCACGGAAGTGACACTTGTACAGAATTCGGGAGAGTGACAAATGAGCAGAAGGTAGCCAAAAAAAAAATTGAATTAAGTATTCTGATGAGGAAACAAACCCAACTTCTGAAAGAATGCAAATGCACACCTGTCTATGAACATACTCACTGGGTGCTGCTTAACAGGTAAGGCAGTGGGGTCATGTTTTACATTCATTCTTGAATATAATAAAATTACCAAAATCATTTAGAGTCAATATAAATTATTGTCATTTGTAATCAATCTAAAATGGATTCATACTGGATAGACTTTCAGAGCTGTAGACTCTGAATACTGTGGTTTTACTATTATGAATGATTGTGAAATTTTTATTTTTTTCACAATAATAGCTGTTTGTCTGAATACCATGTAGTCTTGAGTGCACCTATGCTAGTAAAGAGGACTCCCAAGCACTCTGCACTAAATTGTAGTGCAATTCGACACCTGATATCAGCATAGAGAGTGTCAGCCTCTATGGTAAGAGTCTTCATTATCATCATCATCATCATCATCCCATTGATTGTCAATTTTCTCAAGCGGTCTCAGTAATGTCTCCAATCGTCCTAGCTCTGAGATTTTAGAAGCCTCTTTTTACTCATCCTTCCCAGCGGTGCTGTCATTCCCCTAACCCTGAAAGAGCCTCCAATGCAGCCTCCAATGTTGAGTATCATCCCTTTTTTCTGTAGTTATTGATTTATTAACTCTTCCAATTTACAATACATTCTTCAACAAAAAATCTTTTTATTAATAAAGTCTGTAGGACAGGTATACATTTCTGTCCTACCAAAAAAGTTGACACACACATAATAAACAATAATGAAGTCTCAACTCTATATTTTATTTTGCCTGGTTCCTTTACCAAGTGACCAAAGAAGAGGGAATCCCACTTCATTCATTCTAGGAGACCCTGCTGGGGGGTCTGACGGGGGCAATGACACCTTAGAAAGGAACACTGATTGAGATAGAGAGGGCAGCAATGCCAACTCTGCACACAGCCCTCAGCCTAATCTCGAAACCAGGAAAGTACTTAATTCAGCACCAAGAAACTTTCTAAATAAAATTATTTAAAAAGAACCATAAAGAGGACAGAACTATGAACATTTTAAGTTCCTAAAATCTTTTGCTTGTTCCAGACACAAAAAGAGTATAGTATTCTTCCGATTAATAACTAAGTTATTAACTTGAACTTACTGAAAAAACACTAAAAAAAAAGTCATGAGTGCCTGTGAGTCAAGTCATCTTTTGATTTGGAATGATAAATTGTAGGGTACACTGCCAGGAAAATAAATGTATAATACCTCTTTTATCCCTACCACTTCAGATGCTCCCCACTTTTTAGTTTCTTAGAACCCTTCTGAGATGGAAACTATTTGGGGAATGACTTGTTCACTTCTAGAAGTTCTTATTATCTTGCCTTTAAGACTATTCAAGAATCAAACATGTCTGGGGCTGGAGCGGTAGCAGCGGGTAGGGCATTTGCTTTGCACGTGGTCAACCCAGGTTCGATTCCCAGCATCCCATAGGGTTCCCTGAGCACCGCCAGGAGTAGTTCCTAAGTGCATGAGCCTGGAGTAACCCCTGTGCATCGCCAGGTGTGAACCAAAAAGAAAAAACAAACAAAAAAGAATCAAACATGTCTGTTCACTCACGGGCAAAGGAGAAGTTAGAAATAAAAACTTCAAAAAACACATGACTCAGGGATAAAAGGGCTATGTCTATAACTAAAAGTATGATATCAATTCTGCATTTTAAGGGCACCAGTGAAGATACATAAACTTCTAGCTACATAAATACAGTTGAACAAAGGTCCCAACTACTGTGCTCAGAAATCCATACTTGGTTGACTGGCACCAATGGCTAAAGATTCTAAGGCATGTCCATCCCAGAGAATTTCATAACTTCTCCAATGATGCACTTTGGTCTTGGTACCAACAGATGTGCCAAACTACTCTGAGGTTACAGTGTGGTCAAAGGTGATTCCACCAATCTTCCTCTCTTCAGACCTTCACTTATGTTTCAGCCTGCATTTTAGCTTTGAGTAACTTTCCCATTTTCTCTTACACAAATTTCTTCTAATAAAATCACTACATATTTAATCCCATACTGACATGCACTTTTCAGAGAATCTGAAACAGTAATAAATTATATGAAGATCTCTGGAAAACCATTTCCCAAAAGTTTGATCTTTTAAAATATATATCATGCCTCAAAGTAATTTTATGATGTGCATGTTTATTGGACTGGAGTGATAGCACAGCGGTAGGGTGTTTGCCTTGCATGCAGCCGGCCTGGGTTCGATTCCTCTGCCCCTCTCGGAGAGCCCAGCAAGCTACTGAGAGTATCTCGCCCGCACAGCAGAGCCTGGCAAGCTACCTGTGGTGTATTCAATATGCCAAAAACAGTAACAAGTCTCAAAATGGAGACAGTGGTGCCCGCTTGAGCAGATTGATATGCAACAGGATGACAGTGACAGTGACATTCTTATTATTTCTGGTTTTTATATAAAATTGTAACAAATAAAATAAGATTTTTAAGATAAAACTAGAGACTGCAGAAATTCTAGTTTCAGATTTTTATATATGCCAGGAAATATAATATTTTGAGAAAAAAACACAAGCAAATGTAAACATTGAAGTAAAAAATCCACCGGTTAGAGATTTTTTTTCTCTTCACCATCAGGTTTTTATATCTCTGTAAGTTAATTATGACAGAAACTTCCTGTCACTAACTTTTTAAAATTAGAACACTGGAAAAAACTATGTCTGTGTATTTCACCTTTGAAGCAAACAAAAGGCATTATTTTTATCCATGGCCAATCAATCCAATATGTGACAAAAGGAAGAATAATGAAGTATATGGGTAGCAAATAAACAAACCAGACACTTACTATGACTTTTGCTTCCCTTATTAAAGAAAATTATGTAATTTTCCTAAATGCCTGTTTTCTCTGAGTTTGTCCTCTACTACACTGATGGCAACTTGACCATGGGACTTGTGTTGGTCAGCGAAAGATGGAAGGATGTGAAGATTAGCCCGTAGTTCACTATGATCTGACATAGCACCAACATTACTATATATATGAATCAGTCTTAGGTGAAAATAATGGAAACTGTAAACACAAATGATCCATGATAGATATCCAGCATGAATAAAATCTTTTAGCTTCTATTGATGAACAAGTAAGCATAAAATGATGACAAAAATGACATAATATGCACTCTTAGATTTATAGTGGAAAACTTTTGTTTTTGGGGTTGCTCATAAGATATACTTAAATTATTCTGATCGTCTTCCTGGTATAGAACAACTTTTTATATTGAAACTATTTTTGATAAAATATCAAAGACAAAAATTTCAATATATGAAAGGTAAATATTTAAGTTCATTATTTTATATGCATTTTTAGTAAGGTGTTATATATACTTTTAATTATGCATATTTGAAACATTAATTGAATTTCAAAAAAATTACCATTATCAACTTGCATAACAAATTCACTTTAAAGTATAAAACTATAATAGAACTACACAAACTACAATAAAATATTTTTCAATGAATAAAGAACTTTTTAATTTTTAATTACTAGCTAATTGTTTCCCTTTATACTCAAGTGGAATGAGTAAAAACTATAATTTAAATCTATATGATTATTTATAGAATTTTTAGAAATTATTCCACTTTCCAGTTTTATAAAATATTTTGTACTCATACTACCAATCAATGTTTACAATATAGTATTTCATATTAAATATCTATTCCAAATATTAATGTAATCTCCAGTGTAATGCCAGAATTCACTCCGGAATATTTTGATGCACTATACCTGATGTAAAATATATAATTAGCAAAGGAGATTCAGTCACACTGATAAAATAAATATTAACCATCTTGAGTAAATTCTTTAACAAAATGTCAAAAGACAATTACATGAAAAGTTTGACTTTTAAATATTCATACTATTTTATTTTTTAAGTCACTTTTATTTATTTATTTACTAGATTTTATTTATTGACAGCGGTAAAAGGAAATCAGCAAATTCATTTTTTTCTTCAGAAAGATTAAATGCTTTTGCATTCCAGGAAGCTACATGAAAATCATTTCCCCTTCTGTCTAACTCCAATTTTGTATTATTATTTCATTTATGGAATATGCTGTCAACTTCACAGCATGAGCTTCGGAGAAAAGAAGGCTTGTTCTAATAGTTCTTCATTACAATATTGCCTACAGAATCTTATGATTAGCTTCACTTAGGCTTGACATTTGTAAGCTACAGGTTTTTTTTCTTGATAAGAGATAACACTGTTGTCATTTCTAAAATTCAGAACAATAATTCAGAAAATAAAAACAAGTTTTAGATTTATTCAAAGTTCAACAAAATACGAGGCTGCTTTAGAATTTCCAGATTCAAGTCATGTAAAAGTTTATCAATTTAGGAAATGTATGATAAAGTATTCATAAGTATTTTAGACTATTATGTGATTTATTCTTTTAAATATATAATTTTTCAAAATGCATACATCCATAAAATGATTTCTGATTTTGACATATTGCTTTTCCCTGTATTATACCTACAGCTAGCCCATTACCAGAGCCAAGCAAAATTTGTTAATTTTGTAATTAATTTCACTTCAGTTTTATAACAGAGTTTGAAAAGTAAGTTTCTTACTTCATCTTGTGCCTTTTGGTGTTCCTTTGCTGTCATTGAGAGAATAAATTTTTCAGTAATTTTCTCTTTCTGTTCATCCACAGCTAGGTTCAACTAGAAAATAAATAGACAAATGTCATGAAATAGGCCCTTATTCACACCTAATGGCAACATTTATTCAAACTGTTAATTTAGCATAATCATGACAAGTGATTTCACATTAATTTGACCCATATTTATGTGAAAACAAACTTCATTTAGATTAAATAAAAAGCTCTTCTTTATATTTAAAATATGTCAGAATCTAAATTTTTCACTTCTACTTTTAATTAATTTTTAATATTTAAGTTTACTAAAATGTGAATTAAGGGAGGCAATTAATTTTAGATACTCAACAATGATCTATGATCTATTTACAAAACTGATACAGGCCTTCAACTACTGCTGGTAATCCATGGTATAAAAATGTGACTGTAGCCCCACTCTTTCTCTCTCTCTCTCTCTCTCTCTCTCTCCATATATATGATGGATATATTATATGTGGGCTGGAATGATAGCACAGCGGGCAGGGAGTTTGCCTTGCACACGGCTGACCCGGGTTCAATTCCTCTGCTCCTCGGAGAGCCTGGCAAGCTACCGAGAGTATCTCACCTGCACGGCAGAGCCTGGCAAGCTACCCGTGGCATATTCAATATGCCAAAAACAGTAACAAGTGTCACAATGGAGACGTTACTGGTGCCTGCTCGAGCAAATGAATGAGCAACGGAATGACAGTGATACAGTGATAGTGATATTATATGTACTATATAACATGCATTATATATGCATATATGATAGATACATAATATATAAGATAGATATAACATATACATTATATTTATTTGGGTTTTGTTTTATGGGTGCTGACTGATGATGCTCAGAGGCTACTCGTGGCTTGGTGTAGGTGAGGGCCTAGGTGGTGCCTAGGGGACTATACGATGCTGGAGATCAAACCTGTGCCTCTTGCATACGAAGTTAAGGATTTTAGTCCTTTGAGTTATTTTCCTGGCCCAATTTGATATTTCTTTATTAATAATTCACATGGAAACAAAATGAGTTTTAATTTTTTTAAAAAATGAAAAATCTAAACTCACAGAATAATATTCAGTCAATAGAGTGGTATTAAAAAGTAGAGAGAAAATCAGAGTTTGACACAGAACTCTCTAATGAATACTTATGTTCAATGGACTTGCTATGCTCTTTCTCTTTATTAAAGATTAAACTCAGCTAATGAAAAGTAATCATAGCTTAGATCTATTTGTTTATTCATAATAATGTTTTTGTCTTGAATATACTTTCTAAATTATCTGGTAAATCACGTTTGAATTAACTTGAATCTTTAATCCATAATCTGAACAAAGATTCTCTTCTAATCCTAGGGAAAGATGGGAGTGGGATCAACAAGAGGGCATGCTCAATCTAGCTATGAGTATATGCTAGAAGAACGATGTAGGACACAGGAACACTTCATTCACTATATATGCTACAGTTCAGTATACTAGAGTGCTAAAATTCGGTTGATGGCAAATGATCCAGAAAAGCTTTAGGTTATGATGATGATCACCCTAGTAAAGGAGTAGGTAAGCATTTCAGTAAAGGGTCAGACAACAAATATTTCAGGCTTGGGGGTGGGGAGATAGAATCTCTGGTAATAATAATTCAGCCCTTGCAGCATGAAAAAAATACATAAGAGAATGAGCATTGCTATCCAGCAATTTGGGAAAACAAAAGAGACAGGCTAATTGTGGATAGCAAGTAGTGGTTTTCCAGCCTCTGTTCTAGACTAAAAGCTACTGATTAATTTGTTTATGATAAATAAAATCATCTCATGTGATTGTCCCTAGGATCCGTTTCCCCAAGAAATATTTGTAAATATTATAAAGAATAAGATAGTAGATTCAAGTTGCACATGCAGAAGCCTATCTGAAACTTTTGATATGCTTAAGTCTCTGTGAGGATTTCTTTATTGGAGGAGTCAAAAAGAGAGAGGTATGGAGATAGATATAGAGGACACGAGCTGGATAATATACACTGTGTTCATCTCTTTAGTACCAAATTAATTTCCAAATGCAAAACCACTCGGTTCAGATTTTTTTTTGAAGGGAAACAAAATAAAAACAGTTACAAAACTCTGGTGACACAGCAGTAAGTCAGATTCTAATGAGATCTCCCAGGGCCATGACATTTTAAAATGCTTCCAAGTACCTCTTTTAAAGGTAGGAATTCTTTACTTTTGAAAGCACCACAGTTGGAAAAGAAATACTTCGATTTTAATATTCAACTTCTAAAGAAATACTATGCTAATCTACATAAATGGAAGAAAACATATCAACATTGAAAAGCAACATATGCATAGTTCATAATAGGAAATCAGTGAGAAATTGAGTGATTGTTAACAAAAAATAAAGATACATGTGTCTTCACTGGAAACATAGTAGCATTAAAACAAAAGAAGGCAATTATACTTTATAGAGTGTGTAAGGTAGTCACCTAGATAAAGTTACTGAGAATAAGTCAAATGAAGAAAATGCTTCTTCACCCTGACTTATTTCCATTGTGCAGTACTAATGTCATCTTACCCTCGAGTCCCACAGCATGGTAACAGTACTAGGATTCTTAACTCCTGGCATGAGAACAAACTGTTTCTTCACTGAGAAAATTAGGTATTTTTGATTTACTGTTCAAATTCAAAGTATCCCAGGTCACTTTTTTGTTTTGTTTTTGGGCCACATCCAGCAGTGCTCAGGCCTTACTCCTGGCTCAGTGCTCAGGGATCACTTCTGGCAGGTCTCGGGGAACCATAATAGGGATGCCAGGGATAGAACACAGTTGGCCATGTTCAAGGCAAGCACCCTACCTCCTGTCCTAACACTCTGGCCCCTATTCAGTCACTTTTGTAAGTAGATTTAAATTATTTTTCCTATGTAAAAAAAAAAATATATATATATATATAAAATCCAAATTAAAGTTAAAACAAACAGAAAAGTACCTATGGTACTTTAACAGATAGGGAGAGCAAGGGAACAAAGTCAACTTCTTCTAAATATAGTTGTATTTTTGAAATGTGAAAATATGTTATATACATCAAAATGTTATACACATCACAATCTAGCAAGTCAAATAGGAAGGTTTAACTCACTATTTTTGACAGTTTCTACTACTAAGATTTTTGTTTACATTGGATCACACCTAGAGGAGCTGGGGCCACTCTCAGCTCAGTTCTTGGTGATCATTCCTGGCAGTGGTTAGGGACAAGGTGATATCAGAGTCCTTGAGTTATTTTTTCCAGTTCCCACTGCAAAGGTTTTAAAACGTGCAATGCTATCTGTCCAAAATTTGGTTAAATATTTTAATTTAAAAAATACATTACAGTTGGGCTCATTCAATATAATGTAACCCGGAACAAAGCAATAAGAAAACCCAGGACCTTGAGATCACTCAGTGACAAAGCACCTACTTCAAAAGCATGAGGCTTTGGAGCTGGAGCAATAGCTCAGCGGGAAGGGCATTTGCCTTGCACATGGCCGATCCAGGTTCAATTCCCAGCATCCCATATGGTCCCCCGAGCACCGCCAAGAGTAATTCCTGAGGGCAGAGCCAGGAGTAACCCCTGTGCATCACTAGGTGTGACCCAAAAAGAAAAAAAAAAAAGAAAAAGAAAAAGAGCATGAGGCCTCAATTTGGAATTGAAGATGCCCAGTGTACTAAGTGCAATTCTGTGGCACTACCACTTAGGATCTCTGGCATAGAATGAAGTGTGTGTGAGCTCTCTGGTACTCTACAGTAAGGAGTGCACTGCCATAACAACTGAGAAAAATATAAAATGTGCAATCCGAGTGCTATAGCCAACAAGTGCACAAGGAACACAATCAAGTATGTGTCCTCTATTGAGCACTTCACTCAAAACATTGGAGAACATCACTACTGAGAGTGTGACACCCCCCCCCCCCCCGCCACACACACACACCGCCCAGGGAGAATGCATGTAAATACCAAAACCAGGCCTGCAGCCACCACAGCAACACTAACAAAAGGAAAAGTGGAATAAAATTCCTGTCTGCTTGTTTGGAATCCTCCAAAGAAGCTCTCTCAGGAGGTCCAGGGCTCCACTGGTGATCCTCAGCCAACCAGGCTAGGGGTTCAATGCAAGAGTCTGCCCGAGGCTGCAGTGCTGTTCGGGCCCTGCACTAAAGTGGATTACTGTGGCCACCCTACCAGTGCAAGATAGGGAGGCGGGGGACAATATGTTCCAGGGATCAAATAGGGGTCACTTGCATGCAAGGCATATGATTTAATCTCTGTACTCTCTCTCCAGCATTAGATTTTTAAAAATAAACCAGTGAAAGACAGCAGAAATAGAAGAAGCAAGAAACAGAATGGCTCGGTTACAAGGAAAACTGATACAAATAGTTTAAAAGAAAAATAAAAGATCTGGTTGATAAAAAAGCAGAAAATTTAAAAGTATATGCTCAACTCAAAAAAACTTTTTCAGGAGTTAAAAAGCATATCTGAAACAAGACTCCAATGAAATGATTTTTAGTGGTTGTTGCCTTTCAGATCATATCTATTTTACATAAAACTATTAATGCTACACCTGTTGGCAGTATACATCTCTAAAGCACCCTAAATGGTTGTTATTTAGATATGTGTAATGAAATAGGAAATATATGGCTTAGTGTGATAGCTGACAGCATTCTGATTTCTGACGAATTGACGAATTCCTCAAACATTTGGCCGCTTCAGCAGGCTCAACTCTGGATGTTCTGGAGATGGAAACAGGTTCTGGACGTTCTCCAGGAGAAATGCAGATGGGCCCACAGTGATCTCATTTTATGCATGTCATCAATTGCTTGTGTACTTTCTTTTCATAGTTTTCATACTTTCCCCAAAATATTTTAAGTGTATTGCTAAAATTCATATAAACTCCTTTTGTAAACTTTTACATGACAGAGAGATAAAATCCATGTTTATAGACAAAAATACTCTAAAGTAACCTTAGGTTTAGTTATTCCTGTCTTTGGAAAAGGTGTAGTAATAGCACAAGCTTGTATGCTCGTCAGTCTACCTAATTCATATTGACATTTCAGAGAGGTATTAGCCTAACATAGAAGAGCTCATAAGTTTAACCAGACTAGTCATTGTTTTGAATTGTGAATATGCATGCCATTAATTCTATCTTCAGAAAAATAGCTAACAATTCAAATGTATAGTATATGATATGTCCTATAAAAATGTCCTTAATAAATCAAGATTCTCCTAGAAAACAACTGAAACTATCTTTGTATTAAAAATCTGTTAATATAAATATTGATTGATTAATAAAGTATCTGATCCATATTTTACATGCAGATCAATATAGGTAATAAGTTTAGCATAAACAACAGGACAATCAGCCTTCATAGATATTGACAAGTTTTCCAATGGCCCGTTAATAAACAAAGGACTGGGACAAATTACTTATTTATATATACAAAACATGGTTATAAAAGCCAGCTGCAGGTATTTTTTGGGAAAGTGCATTTTAATAAGGTCCTATTCAGCTAGGGAACAAATGGGGAAGAAGTAGTTTGCACTACAGAGTTAAGCGCGAGAGCCTTCTCTTTTTCTAACCACAAAATCAATCATTTGTCCAGACTGTGGGAGTCAGAGTTAGTTACTGAAAAGATCTCCGTATATAAACAAGTCAATAACTCATTGTGTGTTATTGTCGAGCTGAAGAAGTCTGCTTTCAAAAAGCTGCCCCTGCTTCTCTCAGAATGAATGTCACTGTATTCAGGGGCTGGGAGCGAGTCCTTTGTTTCCAGCCATTGCTGGCTGCCATTTATGTATGGGAACAGGAGGTGTCTGTAGAGGAGTGAGGAAAGTCACCACTTGGTATCCTGGATGTCCAGGAAAAACTGCATTTTGTCACTCTAAATAACTTGTGTCTGGAAATACATTAATAAAATTGATAAAGGGTCGTCACACAAAAAAATTGGTAAAGAATTTAAATGAAAATGTGACGGCATCACCTTAAATTGATGGCTTATATTGTTGGCTCCTTACCTGTCAATGAAGATAAAATCAAAACACAGGCAATGGTTTGAAAAGCTCAGATACACAAGTCAAAGTGATGAACAGGTATATATGTCAAATAAGTATAATCTGTTCCTGCCGTCAGTATTTAGAGTAATTCTTAAGGCTCTCAAATAAGATTTTCTAAGTGAGGGTGTGTATGTGTGCATCTGAAATTCTTTAATGATTTTGTGAGAAAATTTTTTCAACTATTATGACTTAAAAACTAATTAACTGAATCTAAACTTCATAAGATATGCTTATTATCAAACACTTATTTTAATAGTTATTAAATGCAAACAATTATTACACAGAATCAAACTTGGAACTGTGAAAACACACCAAACCAGGTTTCAAAGTCTATAGGTAGACTGGGGAGCGATAGCACAGGGGTTGGGTGTTCGCCTTTCACTCGGCCGACCCGAGTTCAATTCCTCCGCCCCTCTCAAAGAGCCCGGCAAGCTACCGAGAGTATCGAGCCCGTACGGCAGAGCCTGGCAAGCTACCTGTGCGTATTGGATATGCCAAAAACAGTAACAATAAGTCTCTCAATGAGAGATGTTACTGGTGCCTGCTCGAACAAATCAATGTATATATATATACATACACACATACATATATATATGTATATGTATATATATATATATATACATACATACCTCTTGGAGAGCCCGGCAAGCTACTGAGAGTATCCCACACACACGGAAGAGCGTGGCAAGCTCCCCATGGTGTATTCGATATGCCAAATACAGTAACAATAGCAGTCTCATTCCCCTGACCCTGAAAAGAGCCTTCAGTCATTGAGAAAAACGAGTAAGGAGAGGCTACTAAAATCTCAGGGCTGGGACTAATGGAGACATTACTGGCGCCCGCTCAAGTAAATAGATGAACAAAGGGGTGACAGTGATACAGTGGTACAGTGATACCTTTCTAAGTACAAGATTGCTCAACTAACCAGGTCATCCCAAGGACTTGTCACAATAATACTATTTCTGACATGTTCAATAGCATTATGTAACAAGACAATATCTTTGCAAACAAAACTGCTACCTTTAGGGAAGCTGTGCCTCTCAAGGAAAAAAAAAACCCTCAACCTCCTCTAAGTTAATGTATAAATAGTTAAAGGCAGGAATCTCAGCTCAAATTACTTGATGAAAATTAGGACTACAGATTATGCTGTCATGTATTTTCTGGAGTCAGGAAAATAAAAAGGTATAATATAGAAATAAAATAAAAGTCTTTTTTAGAGGAAATATATGAAAAATTCTTGGTGGTAGGGGAAGTAGTCAGAATACAGAAAGTTTGCATTCCCCTTCTATAAGTGTAGCTTGGGGAGGAAGATAGATGTCATCCTCCTGGTTAATTGAAACAGTCCTTGGGAAGTGGAATCTTCTGCTCCTTCCTCATGTTACAAACACAAGGAAGAAGTTGTGTTATATCAAATATATCAAATCATGTCTCACAGGCAAATATGATGTTAAATAGATATCACCACATAAGAAAGATAAAAGCCAAAAAATTAGGAAATTAAGCTGTGGTTAGTATAGTTGCCATTTTTCTTATTATTTTCAGGTTATCTCTACACATTTAATTTTCTACAATAATTCATATTCATATACATGCATGAATCTTGTAATTTTTAAAATCACTACTTTATTGTTACCAACAATATATATGACTTACTACTTATTTTTTTAATTTATCTACATCTGCTGTCATAATTCTCTTTTCTCATGTTATCTTAGTCATCAAACTATAAAAAAATTAAAAGAAAACAATGTATTGATTAAAAAAAAGAGAAGACAGAGTACTATCAGCACCTTAGCTTTTGTAAATATTGGAAACCCACTAAACTTTTCTCAGTGAGTAGTGTACATTAATGTAGGGCAATGGAAAGTACATGAATTCATATTTAATAATTGCATTGAACTATATTTACTACTTCTTAAACATGAACTAAAATGAAAGCAGAGGCAGGACTCCCATTGTCTGCTCTGTCACAGTTTGGAGTACCACAGATGTACAGAATCATTGAGAAAGAATTTTAGGAAGCAGGACAGATAGCACAATGTGTAGGGCGTTTGCCTTGCACACAGCTGACTGGGGTTTGATTCCTCCACCCCTCTTGGAGAGCCCGGCAAGTTATCGAGAGTATCTTGCCCGTACGGCAGAGCCTGGCAAACTACCCTTGGCATATTCGATATGCCAAAAACAGTAACAACAAGTCTCACAATGGAGACGTTACTGGTGCCCGTTCGAGCAAATCGGTGAGCAAAGGGGTGACAGTAATACAGCGAATATAAATAATGCTTAAAGGGGTTAAGTAACTTGCTGGTGAACAAAAAAGTAAAAAAAAACAAACTGAAGAACTCATCATCATCATCATCATCATCATCATCATCATCATCATCATCATCATCATCATCCCGTTGACCATCAATTTTCTCAAGCGGTCTTGGTAACATCTCCATTCGTCCTAGCCCTGAGATTTTAGAAGCCTCTCCTTACTTGTCCTTTCCAACAGTGCCACGTTGGAGGCTCTTTCAGGGCCAGGGGAATTAGAACCATCATTGTTACTGGTTTTGGCATATGAATATGCCACGGGGAGTTTGTCAGGCTCTCCCATGCAGGCAGGGAACTCTCAGTAGCTTGCCAGGTTCCCCGAGAGGGAGAACTAAGACTAAATTTAGGCATGTCTGATTATAGTACCCAAAATTTAAAACTATTTTTGGACATATCAGAAAATATGATCAACACATAGAAGAAATTACTAGATAGTAATAAATGAACAAATTTTCCTACATATTAAAGCATATGATAATGAAAAGTCAAGTTAAAAATAAATTCTTTTAAAACAGATTTTTATGCCATTAACAAGAAATTGATGGTATCTGAAGACTAGGAAAATTTTTTTTGAGGTTTCTAAAATAAAGATCCACTGACTGTCAGCAATTATTGAGACATACTAAACATTGTGTATAATAATTCCTTATTTAGGGGCCAGAGAAATTGTGCAGGGGTAAAGCTCTGAACAGTTAGCTCACGACCTTGTAAGATAGTTCAGTGAGTGCCTTGTATATAGCAAAGGCAGGTTCAATCCCTGGCACTACATATGGTTCCTGAGCTAGGCGTAGTCCAAAATCCAAAACTGATTCCTTACCTAATTTTCACCTTCATCTCTATAATTATCAAAATTAATACTCAATGTTATTTTTATGTTCTGAAATATTTATGCATATATTCTAGTATGACTGATATAATAATAATGAATTCTCAGAGATACTGTCAACAGTTTTGTATTCAATATTTTACGTCTTCCCCAAAGCATTGTACAAATTCAATGTGATCCCTATAGGGATACCCTTGACATTCTTCAAAAAAATGGAGCAAGTGCTCCTGAAATTCATATGGAACAATAAGCCCCCACAAAGAGCTAAAGCAATTCTTGGGAAAAAGAATATGGGAGGAATCAACCTCCCCAACTTCAAACTCTACTACAAAGTGGTAGTAATTAAAACAGCATGGTACTGGAACAAAGGCAGAGTTGCAGACCAATGGAACAGGGTTGAATACTCTGACACACACCCCCAAATATACAATCATCTAATCATTGATAAGGGAGCAAGAAATGTGAAGTGGTGCAAGGAAAGCATGATCAACAAACTGCGCTGGCAAAACTGGACAGCTACATGCAAAAAAATGGGCTTAGACCTCCACCTATCACCATGTACAAAAGTCAGATCAAAATGGATTAAAGACCTCAATATCAGACCAGAATCCCTAAGGTACATTGAAGACAAGGTTGGCAAAACCCTCCATGACATTGAAGTCAACGGTATCTTCAAAGCTGATACGCCACTAGCCAAGCAAGTGAAAACAGAGATAAATAAATGGGACTATCTCAAACTAAGAAGCGTCTGCACCTCAAGAGAAACAATGACCAAAATACAAAGACAATCTACAGAATGGGAAGGGATATTTACACAGTACCAATCCAATAAACGGTTGATATCAAGGATATACAATGCACTGGTTGAACTCCACAAAAGAAAACTGCCAACCCGATCAAAAAATGGGGTGATGAAATGAACAGAAACTTTCCCAAAGAAGAAATCCGAATGGCTGAGAGGCACGTGAGAAAATGTTCCACATCACTAATCATCAGGGAGATACAGATCAAAACAACAATGATATATTATCTCACACCACAGAGACTGGCCCACATCCCAAAAAACAAAAGCAACCGGTGTTGGCGTGGATGTGGGGAGAAAGGGACTCTCCTTCACTGCTGGTGGGAATGTCAACTGGTTCAGCCCTTTTGGAAAACAATATGAACGATTCTCAAAAAATTAGAAATTGAGCTTCCATTTGACCCAGCAATATCACTCCTGGGAATATATCCCGGAGAGGCAAAAAGTATAGTAGAAATGACATCTGCATTTCTATGTTCATTGCAGCACTGTTTACAATAGCCACAATCTGGAAAAAACCAGAGTGCCCCCAAACAGATGACTGGTTAAAGAAACTCTGGTACATCTACACAATGGAATACTATGGAGCTGTCAGAAAACATGAAGTCGTGAAATTTGCATATAAGTGGATCAACATGGAGAGTATCATGTTGAGTGAAATGAGTCAGAAAGAAAGAGACAGACAAAAAAAGATTGCACTCATATGTGGAATATAAAGTAACTGAGAGGTACAAGCTTGCAATGCTGCAATTTCTGGCAGATATTTCTCTGGACTTAGTTACTAAAATACTAAAATACAGAAATCCAAAACCATGCGGCTGCTAGTGCGGCCGCTTGACCTCATATCTCTTTATTCTCAGCAATGGAAAACAAATTATCAAATGCTTCCTTTTCAGCAGGTCCAACTTTAGGGGGGAGAAACTCCAAATAATAATAGTGAGTTTCTTTTGTTGAAATATTGAATGTAATCAAAGTAAAGTGAAAGTAAAGTGAAATTTATCAGCTACACAGGCGGGGTGGGGGCTGGGGAGGTGGGGGGTGGGGAGGAGGTATGCTGTGATTATTGGTTATGGAATATGTGCAATGGTGAAGGGATGGGTGTTCGAGCATTATATAACTTGGACTTAAACCTGAAAGCTTTGTAACTTTCCACATGGTGATTCAATAAAAGAATAAATTAAAAAATATATATTTTAGGTCTTTTCTATGCATAGAGAAATATAAGTACCTATAAAATCTATGGATTTTTAAAAAAAAATTTAACTAACATTTTTTGTTACTTAAAACTGTATTACTGCCATATCATGGCCCTATGTTCAATGCCATAAAAAAATTATGTGTTTTGGAACATCACACTCTGCGGCGCTCACAGCTTACTCCTGACTCTGCACTGAGGGATCTCTCCTGGAGAGTCTATGGGGACCATATAAGGTGTGGGGATTGGACTGAGATCAACCACATGTAAAGCCAGTGCCCTACTTGCTGTTCTACTGCCCCAGCCCTGTCTTAATTAAACATATTAAGCAAACCTTGTAATACTTAATAGGTATAAAAACATTCAACCAAACTAGCTCAAAACTTCAGTGTTGTGCCTAATTTAAAGTTCTCATCTAATCAGAGAAGCTAGATTTGTAACATGAAAAGATTAGAATATAGAAAGAAGCATATGGTTTCATTACTTTCATACTTTATCATCTCTCTTGCTATTAGGAACACATTACTTTTGTTCCTATTCCATTAAAGATAACTTAGGTACATTATCACCTTCAACTGTTAGACCGGAAGAAATTGCTGTGCTTTAAACAAAAAGAGCAATACTAGAGCAGGTAGGGTGTTCGCCTTGCATGATTTGGTTCCTGGCAGCATAGCTGCGCCTCCCAGCCTCCACAGGTGTGAGCCCTGAGTGCAATGCCAGGAGTAAGTTCTCTGCACCACCAATGAGTGTAGTTTAAACAAAACAAAACCTAGCTCTCTTTAGGTTGCTTTTTCTGAAGAATCTAGTCATTCTTGTATGTGTGTGTGAGTTTGTGTGTATGTGTGTGTGTGTGTGCTGCCAGAGACACCTGACTTGCCCTTAGTTGGTCACATTAACTCTACAAAAATATTTGCCAAAATAATTATAATGGCATAATTATTCTTATGTTCTACTCTTAACCCAGAATTGTGAGAAAACTCTGTTACTAGGAATTACTACCATAGTTACCATGTTACTGCCATAAGTTCTGTTGAGTGTTGGGAAAATACAAATGTAAAAAGTAGATGACACACACATGCATGCACACACTTGCATGCATACTCACACACTTTGACTCTGGTCTTATTTATCTCAGTCTGGAATCCTGCTCAGACTCATTCTCAATTGTAGACCCAGAAACCTATCTCTGATACGCTCAATGCCCTGTCAAGTTCAGTCACAGCAAGGTGTATCCAGTGCAATAAATTAATTTCTTACACATACATTTCTGACTACATACAGTAAGAACCCTAAAGTAAGTACTGAGTCTGTATTCATCTCTGTAACCCTAGTGCCAGGCACACAGTAGATAATTTACAGATATTGGTTCAAAGATATTGAACTATAGGAAGACACAGAAAACTAGGATTCGAATATAATAGAACTAGACCCTAAATTTTGGTAATGTATGTGTATATATGTGCTTTCAGTATACCCATATTGCAAAGCATAATACCTAGCAAGAAAGACAGACAGACATGCAGACAGACAGAGATCGAGAGAACAAAAGTGTCTGTCATAGAGGCAGGCTGCGGGGGTAAATGGTATGGCAGGAGCTAAGCTGAGAAACATTGGTGGTGAAGGAACAGATGTTGGAACACTGACTAAAACCCAATCATTAACAACTTTCTAACTGTGCAACTCATGGTTATTAGAAAATAAATAAAAGTAAATAAATACACACATACATAAATATTTATATGTGATATGCATTTACATGTGATAAAAACTCCATCTTCTTGGGGTAGATGATAGATGGCACAGCATGAAAGGCACTTGCCTTGAAGACACTGATTGCCAGGTTCGGTCCCCAGCACTACAGATGGTCCTGTGAGTCCCAACAAGAGTGACCCCTGAATACAGGTCATTCCTGAGCAAAGTTGGGTGTGGTCTCAGAAGATAAATAAAAAGAGAAAGAGTCCATCTCCTGGATCCATCTTCATTCTCCATATCTGACCTTTTAAAGTTATATGCAGATGTCCTCTAATACCCAAAAGTACATATGAAATCTTTCACAAGCCATAATGACATAAAGTGAAGAAGCAATTACCATTGAAAAATGTTTGAACATTCGTAAATCATCCCCCAAATCCTAAAAAAATCATACCAAAGAATACACAAAATCTAAAATAACACTAACACATTACAAAAGCAAGAATGCTTGATAACCTGCACACCCTCCTTCCTCAT
This sequence comes from Sorex araneus, assembly GCF_027595985.1. Taxonomy (NCBI): domain Eukaryota; kingdom Metazoa; phylum Chordata; class Mammalia; order Eulipotyphla; family Soricidae; genus Sorex; species Sorex araneus. The sequence continues at coordinate 133,022,613 of NC_073307.1, forward strand.
TTCAGGGGAAGGCTCTAAGTTACTCTCATTACTTAAAGGGCACACTGCCTCAGGCACAGTTGCTGTGGAACTAACACTGGAGCTATTTCTGCTTTTTGTCTTTTGTCTAAAGGAAACTACTCAGGGTTTCCTTCACTGTCACTGTCACTGTCATCCTGTTGCTCATCGATCTGTTCGAGCGGGAACCAGTAACGTCTCTCATTGAGAGACTTATTGTTACTGTTTTTGGCATATCCAATATGTACGGGGAGCTTGCCAGGTTCTGCCACACGGGCTCGATAATCTCGGTAGCTTACCGGGCTTTCCGAGAGGGGCAGAGGAATTGAACTCGGGTAGGCCGCGTGAAAGGCGAATGCCCAACTGCTGTGCTATTGCAGTTAGTAAAAATGGGTACCAATGTAAATAGGTCTATGATAAAAACTTACTTTAAAAAGAGCCTCCCTTTAAAAAGAAATAAAAAGGAGGGGGTAAGGTACATGCTTTGAGTTACTTTTGTTTATAAGGGTTAGAGGGAGGTCTGGGGCTAGAGTTTACTATCAGTCTTATCCTTATATAGCGTATGTGCCCATTCCAGATAGCAAAGCAGAAGTGGACCCTACTATACACTTCTTTTCCAAAATTCTGAGGAATAGGAGGTCACCACTGCCAGTTGTCATTCTGATCACAAATGTTTGAGCGCAAACAGACATTTCTTGTTTAAGCCTGCAACTGATATACATTCAAAATTATTTAAATTAGCTATGGTTTTCAGAATTTGATCTGAATTATAAATTTTCATTGTCTTACAATTCAAATCCTTTCTTACAAAAAAAAGACGTTTGTTGTTGAAAATGCTTTGTATCCAGACTTATTTGCTTGCTATAAAATGGATTCCTTGGCCCAGAGATGAACCGGGAGCTGCGCCACGAGAAGCAAACCCTCCGCGCCTATTGACTGTGATCCTGAGGTCTCCTAACCCATTTTGGCACCAGAGCGGATGCTTGAGCCATGCATTTTGACTGTGAACTGAGCTAAAATATTAGAAACCCAAAACCACGCGGCCGCGATAGCGGCCGCACGGACTCAAAATCCTCACTCTTAGTAATGAAGAGAAATTATTAGATGATACCTATTCAGCAGGCCTGATTGTTGGGGAAAATTTCCAATCAATAATAGTGAGTTCTGTATGGAAATATGGAATGTACTCAATATATATAGAGAATAATGGGAATATCATTAGCTACTTAGATGGGGGGTGGGGTGGGAGGGGGGTGTATTGGGGTTCTTGGTGGTGGAACGGGTGCACTGGTGAAGGGATGGTGGTTTAATCAGTATTTGACTGTGACTTAAACCTGAAAGCTTTGTATTTTTTTTCTTGTTTTCACGGTGGTTCAATAAAATATTTCTTTAAAGAAAAAAAAATAAAATGGATTCCTTTCTGTTCCTCAAGGTTTTACCTAATCTCTCAACTTTATCTAGTATCTAGTTACTTAGATACTTTGATTATTTTGAGATCCGATATTCTTATTCATCATCGATCATTAGAAAATCATATATTTTTCAAGGACTAGTACGTTCAGTTTTGGCATATTGAATACGCCACGGGTAGTTTGCCAGGCTCTGCCCATGCAGTGGGATGCTCTCAGTAGCTTGTATTCTATATGCCAAAAACTGTAATGATGGGTCTCATTCCCCTGACCCTGAAAGAGTCTCCAATCATTGGGAAAGAGAAATAAGGAGAGGCTGCTAAAATCTCAGGGCTGGGAGGAATATAGAAGTTACTGGTGCCTGCTCAAGTAAATCAATGAACAATGGGATGACAGTGATACAGTATGTTCAGTATCAAGTGTTTTATTTGTATTATTTACTTATCTTTTAAAAATATGAGTAGGAAAATCTAAAGTATTATAGAAAAGAAGAATAAATTATGTTTTAAGTACTTTCCCAAAATATAGCCCCAAACTAAAAACACAAACATTGAAATCTCTATAGAAAAAAATAAATCTCCTCTTAAAAAAAATAAAAAAAATAAATCTCCTCTTTCTGAGTCCTTGTGTGTGTGTGTGTGTTGTGTGTATGAGAGAAAGAGGGGGGTGAGTGAGAGAGAGAGAGAGAGAGACCTATCTACAGACGTTTGCATCAGAACAGCATTCAAAATTATTAATTAAATACTTTTTAAGTATCAGTCAGAGAAAATAGTGGTTAAAAACATGCATCAAGGATCTGAGTCTTATACAGAAGGCAGAGATGGAACAAATGACAGTTAAATAATGATGAGTATCAAACTGTGGGACAGAGAATTGGCTCCAGTAGTGGAGTTCATGACCATCATGTGCAAGGCTCTGAGTATGATCCCCAGCAACACACCACACACCTGTCTCTCCAGCACTGCTGTGAATAACCTGAATCAGTGTTTTAAAAATAAGTAAAAGGAAATCACAATATTTCCAGGTAGAGTTAACAAACCCAGGTTTGATTCTCTGCTTTAAAAATGTTACTAAGTTAACCACTGGAAATAAGTAACCAAGTAAGATGACTCAGTGGCAAAAATGGTCTGTCTTCATAGAAAGATCACACTCATCCGTGCAATATAAAGTAACAGAATGGGAGACTAACACCAAAGAGTAGTAGAGATAAGGACCAGGAGGTCTGCTCCATGGCTCGGAAACCATCCTCACATGCTGGGGGAAAAGGCAGCTCAGATAGAGAAGGGAACACCAAGTAAAGGATGTTGGGAGGACCCATTCGGATTGAAAGATGCGTGCAGAAAGTAGACTATAGTCCAAACACGACAGCCACTCAATACCTCTATTGCAAACTATAACACACACAAGGAGAGAGAACAAAAGGGAATGCCCTGCCGCAGAATCTGGGTGGGGAGGTGGGGGATGGGGTGGGAGTGGTGAGAGGGATATTGGGAACATCGGTAGAGGAGAACGGGCGCTGGTGGAGGGATGGGTAAACGATCACTGTATGACTGAAATGCAAACACGAAAATTTGTTAAGTTTGTAACTGTACCCCACGGTGATTCACTAATAAAAATTTTTTAAAATAATTGTCTGTCTTACAAGGCTGAAGCTGTCCTTGGTGACACTACATACACTGGCCTGGGTCCCTGTGATTCTGCAATTTGGGATCCCCACCACCACAATCACTGTAGCCAGGTATTAGTAAACATTATAACTGAAGTGTGCAGCCCCTGGCAAGCACAACTAAAAGTGTGCAAGCATTATCATCAGGTGTTGGACCCAATAGGCAGGTGTGTAGGCACCATAACTAGTCTGCAACAGGGTTGCAGCTCTGAGCAAGTACTATGACCACATGATGACCACTAGATCAGGTGTTATTTCAACAACAGTAACAAGAGGAAAGTCAGGACAAGAACATTTCAGGGCTGGAGTGCTGGTACAGTGGGTAGGGCTCCTGCCTTGCACACCGGGTTTGATCCCAGGCATCTCATATGGTCCCTGGAACTTTCCAGGAGTAATCTCTGAGTAAACAGCCGGGAGTAATTCCTCAGTACAGCTGATATAAGGAGGAGAAAGAGGTGTGGATAGGGAGACGAAGAAGAGAAGGAGGAAGAGAAAGAAGAAAGAAGAGGACGAAAAGGAAGAAGAAAAAGAGAAAGAGGAAGAAAAGGAAGAGGAAGAAGATGAAGAAGAGGAAGAAGAGGAGGAGGAGGAGGAGGAAGAGGAATAGGAGGGAAAAAAAGAAGAAGAGGAGGAGGAGAACTTTCCTCATTAAATCAGTAATCAGCAGCTTTTTCTAGGTTTAAAAAAATTAAATTAGGCTTGGCCAAGCAGGAAGGAAATTATGAACGAAATAAAAGTTGGGCCAGAGAGATAGCACAAAGTGGACATCACATACCTGGTATGTGCAGAGACCTTGTCTTTAATGCCCGGCACCACCTGACCCCGACTCCATACACAGTGCTCAAGCACTGCAGCAGCCCACATTGCCAGAAGTAGCCTCAGAGTCCCCAAAACTGTCATGTGTGACCCTATAAAATGTACTTTATTTACTCTATCAATATTTTGAAGTAGAAAAATAGATTTTATTCAAAGAAATTTAGAGAGATGTGAGGAAAGAGAGACAAAGAGAAAGAGAGAAAGATGCTAAAGAGAGAGCAGAGGGCGTTCTCCACTAATCTGGATTACTGTCACAGGGCTTTGCATAAGTCAATGATCCATTTATACTCTTATTATGACTATTAGATTTTTCTGTAGCTTCTCCTTTTCTCAGTGTCCACCATTCTTGAGTAGGATTTTGGTTTCTGCATCTGAGGATCTTTTCCATCATCAAAGAACTCAGGATTTGCAACTCAGCGTCTTCATGTGTTTGAACTACTTTAGGGCTAAACAACTTTTTCTTAAGTTTTATTTCCCCAAAGCTCATTACCAGAGTCCCCCTATCTCTCTGCAACATGTTATCCTTAAATCTTTAAAAGGTATATGGGTGAAGGTCCATCTTCTGTAACTTCTTCATGTTAACAAAACGGTGCAGATCCTTCCTATGTAAGGGTGTAAATATGTTTTAAAACTTAGGAACCAGAGAGATAGTACAGCAGTTAAGGCACATTGACCTAGTTTGATTCCTGGCACTGCATATGGTCCCACAGCATTGCCAGGAGTGACTTCTGAGTACAGAGTCAGGAGTAAGCCCTGAGCTCCTCTAGGTATGGATCCCAACATGAGCCCTGCCCCAACACACACACACAAAAACTAAGAACAAAAATCCCCAAAACAGAAATAAATTACTTTTTTATCTTCACTATTTTTTAACCTCTGGTCCAGTCATTTATTTATTTATTTTTATTGAATCACTGTGAGACAGACCCTTACAAAGCTGTTCATGGTTACGTTTCATTCATACAGTGTTCCAACACCCATCTCTATTATTATTGGTACCAGTATCACCACTTTATATTTCTAGTACTGCTACTCCATGCTCACCATCTGGGTGCCAATATTCCTCCACCATCATTCCACAGTTCTCCCCCACTCCTACCTTGCCTTTTGGCATCCTCAGGTCACAGTTCCATTGACGAGTCTGTTTCCACTGAGATAATCTAATTTCTTGCTTTGTTTCTTTATACTCAATATATAAGTGATATGATCAAGTATTTGTCATTTTCTGTCTGAGTCAGTTTTCTTAGCATAGGTTCTTCAAGTTCCACCCAAGTTTTATTGAACTGAAAGATTTTACCTTGTCTCATAATTCTTAACTATTAGAAATAAATTCTTAATTTAGTAACATTTAACATATAATAACATATGAAAATGCTTGTTTTTGTAATCAAAGAATGAATTATTTTGTGGGAAATGACATCTTACCTAATTAAATCTTAAAGTTAGTGTTCCTTATAAAACAATTAATTGCAAATGTTCAACAGTGAAAACTAAGATTTCCATTCTTGTGAATCAAACCAGAGCAGGTGACCAGCCAGTACGACTCATGGTTTATAGCTTAGGAACTCTTATAGAATGCTATAAACATAAGGAAGCAGAACTGTACAACAGAAATCCAATGTGAGATACATTTCAACCGTATGATAAAAGTATTTACTGAGACATCATTAAATAGTATTTAAAATAGTACAATTACATTGTTACACATATTAACACGATTGTGATAATGAAGGTCGCCAAAATCAGAGCAGTCAAACTATAGAAGCAATTCATATGCCCATCACAGAGGAATGACTATAAAAAATGTATCCTACATTTTCCATGGAATATATTGCCATGCATGCAGCCAACTTAGCTTAAAGTCCTAGTACTGAACATGCTGAGCAAATAGGAATCAGCTCTGAGCAGTGCTGGGTGTGCTCCCAATACCTCCCCCCTCCTGAAATAAAATAATTTTAAAAGTGTGCAGTATTGTCTTTCAAATTCATCAAACCACACAAAAAATATGAAATAGTGAGCTTATTACAAATGCTTGGTAGTGTCCTTCTTTCTACTTAAATTTAGATTCCAACTGAAGCCAGATTAACATCAAGACTGGAGAGAGAGGGGGCCGGAGCGATAGCACAACGGGTAGGGCATTTGCATTGTGCGTGGCCGACCTAGGTTGGATCCGCGGCATCCCATATGGTCTCCCCAGCACCGCCAGGAGTAATTCCTGAGTGCATGAGCCAGGAGTAACCCCTGTGCATCACCTGGTGTGACCCAAAAAGCTAAAAAAAAAAAAAGACTGGAGAGAGAATGCAGACAGTAAGGTGCTCGCCATCCACATGGCTGACCCAGGTTTGATCCTGGCACCCCCAAATGGTCCCCTGTGCCTTGCCAAAAATGATCCCTGAGCACAAAGCGTAGACTAAGCCCTGAGCACCAGTGGGTATGAACCCCTAAACAAAAAAAGACACACAAAAAGTTTACTAATATCAACTTCGTTCATATGGTAAAATTTTTTTGGATGCATGAAAAAGTTGGTAAGCTTGATTTGCTAAATGTACTCTTTAAACTTTTAAAAAAATCCTTCCAAAGTGTCAAAAACAATTCAACACGGTTGCTTATCTGAATATTTTATGTATACACTATTTTTACAAATACTTAACAAGATAAAGGCAGTTTAGAGTTAAATGATATAATTCAATACCCAATACTATAACCTCAAAATACATCATAAGCATAACAGAACCTTGTAAATTAAAAGTAATTAACATATGTTAGATCATTATGCAGAATCTCCTGCCCCCTTGCCAGGCTGTCTTCACCACTTGGAGGGGGGTGGGTTGAGATTCCCTCCCCTCCCCAAGCAGAGCCCTGGCAGCTGAAAACCTCCAGAAC